>NC_060886.1:13548107-13675607 GCF_014805685.1 Silurus meridionalis
ATGTAAAATCACCAACCTGGTTCACCCCTTTCTCCAATGGCTCCAGGAAATCCATCTTTTCCTGGCTCTCCTTTCTCCCCTTGAGTCCCTGGGGGTCCCTGCAGACCAGGTTCACCTAGAGACAGAAATATGATTCAATAGGATTATTTGTACAATATACCTTGTAGAAAACTGTTGGAAACTATGTAATTTTGTTCATAATCTCAAAATGGCCAATAACTGGAATAATGAACACAATAACTAAACGCTAAAATAAATCTTGCTGTGTACAAACAGAAATACGTTATTATGCTATTTTCATGATTAGAAGGCCTATTTACGCACCTGGACGTCCTTCAAGTCCAGGCTGACCTGGTAATCCAGGTAACCCAGGGGATCCTTTTTCACCTGGTAATCCAGGGCTTCCTGTTCAAATGAAAAATTCAATAGGTCATATTCAATGATGTTTAATGAGTTTTAATCGCAACATCATAAGGATTTAAAACAAGGAATATTTTATTAGTTTTTAGACCTCAGATATAAAAACAAAAATTTCATGTGAGTGAACACAGAGTATACTGTAGTTTGCCTGAAACAGGTATATGATATATGTCTTCCTTAAACTTGATTCTAACTTTGGACCTAAGCCAAATTTTATTGCACAGAATAATTATATAGTTAAATTAAATCTACTCTGTTGATATTACAACAGGGACTATTCATGTAGCAACATAATGTCAGTATATTGAGTCAATTCATCTTCTTCTTTCTTGTCCTTTCCTCTAGGCTGGCGGCTTCATTCTCAGCCTTTTTCTACCAATATAACCCTATGTCCCTCCCCTGCACATGACCAAACCAAATGCACCTCTCTCTACTTGTCTCCAAAACATCCCTTTAATGAGCTCATTTCTAATCCTGTCCATCCTCATCACTCCAAATGAAAATCCAAGCATCTTCAACTCTGCCACCTCCAACTCCGCTTTTTGGGCAATGCCACTGTCAATAAACCGTACACCATAGCAGGTCTCACCACAGTCTTATAAACTTTCCTTTTTACACTTGCAGATACCCTTCTATCACAAGTCACTCCTTCCACTCTTCTCCACCCACTCCACCCTGCCTGCACTCTTTTCTTCACGTCGCTAACACACTCTCTATTACTTTGCACAGCTGGCACCAGACTGGCAAAACTGACTGTTTTGAATGCTAGTCATGATCTTATTCAAATGATCCTTTTTATTTCTTGTTTTGAATTACTGTGATCATGTAAATTTTGATTAAACAATGATATTTCCATCTTTAGTCCATTATTAAAAACTTAATTTATCAAACATCCAGAAAAAAATCTGGTAAGGGATGGGAACATCTCCAGATTATGTATGTACCCATAGTTTCTTGAGGGAGTGAGACGATGCGTCAGCAACACTTTGGGAACGCTTCAGCATTGTCCATGCTCTGAATCACATGTGCAATCAGTCCAATGGAAAGCACGGTGTCACCATCGGGGTGACTTCACCACCAGGAAGCTATAAAAAGCACATGAAGTGAAACCGGTGCTAGCTTCGTAAAAGGTTTCTTAAAAACAATGGGCAAGTCCCGTGCAGGCACTCTAGATCATACCAGAGGCCTCAGCCTCTGGGTACGAGAAAAAAAACGTGTCACCAATGAGTTTGTGCGATGGCAGACACCTAGAGGGCCTGGGGGTGTCATGGAGAACCAGAGGGGACAGTACAACAGTACTTAAGAGAGAACAGTATTTCTTAAGTCACAACAGGTCAACCTGTGCTCTGTCCTCAGAAACCTTGGGCAGAGCGGCCACTTATGACCGCTCCCCAGCCGTAAGCATTATGCAATAACCAGGAACTCCCAGCCCTGAGACAGGAACCCAGGATCTCTCCATACATCTAAGGCACATAGGGCTCGCCACGTGACCTTCATTGTATGGGCCCTCAAGCTTACTGTACAGGCAAGCTTTCTGCTGATCGGCCGACCAAACTATCTCAAGCATGGCTCTGCATGGGTCACTACCTCTAGCTCCTCGAAAGGGACTGGGTGAGGTGTTGTCTCTGAGGATTCACAGACCTCTAAAAAGAGGAGAGGCTGAGCTATACACTCATAGCAAGCGAAAGAAACCGCCAAATGGCGTGCTTCCGAGCAATGTGACATTGCTGGACCGGCTGCGACCTAGCATGATCTGTTCCCAGACAAGCGACACAGAAATTTTGCATAGAACCCCCATCACCCCGGCCATGATGTCGCGTTTTCCATTATACTGATTGCACATGTGTTTCAGAGCGTGGACAACGCGAAAGCATTTCCAAAGCGTTGTTGACGCAGCTATAACTAGTAAAATAACTTTAAAATTTAAGTTATATATTACATTTAATAATGTAATAGAACATTAAATAATATATTTACTTGTTGGTTTGAAAAGAGAATTAATCAGTGACCAAACATCAACAACATAAGCTTGAAGTATAGATTGGATTTTCGATGTATGACACATTATGATACATATTTTTGTGTGGTTCAATGTGCAAGGTGAAGTGTGATTGGTGGAGAACACATGGATCAGTTAAACTGTTGGTGTAAGCAGCTTGCAGTTATACACACTGCACCACTATGCCACCAACAATCTATGTTAGCCTTAAGTACAGTATATTAGCCAGGAAGTTAGAATAGACAGAAATGGAACTTGCCGGCGTAACCAGTCAGGCCTATGTCTCCTTTTGGCCCTGATGTTCCAGGGATGCCTGGGATTCCCATTGCACCTTTCACTCCTTTCTGTCCAGACTCTCCAGGGAAACCAGGTGGACCCATTTCACCCTACAGTATAACATACAGGGAGTACACGTGATAAAGTTCACTATGAATGCCCTGAGTACAACTAAGATTTTTTTTTCTGTCTTTTCTTTAAATGTTTTTTAAAAAGCAACACCATTTAATTGACCAATACACATAATTCTGCACATAAATATGTACCTTTTCCCCTTGGAGTCCAGGAAATCCTATTCCTGGCAGACCTGCTACTCCCTTATCACCTTTTACTCCTGGATCACCCTTGATCCCGTGATGACCAGGATGACCAGCAACACCTTTACTGCCTTTTGGTCCAGATGCTCCTGCAAACCCACATAGCAATAGGTCACTTTTTTTTTTGCTTACGTTTTACACAGCATCCACCCTTTTTTTAGAATTATGGTTGAACTTAATCTGTGTTGGTGTAATACAGTATTTGCCACCGTTCTAATGTATTTATTTTATAAAATTTTTCTATATGTCACATTCAAATAATTCACATTATCAAGAAAATTTTAATATTACACAAAGAAAACCAAAGTAAAAAAGAAATGCAGTTTTTAAATAATGGTTTTATTTATTAAGGGAGAAAAACTATCCAAACCTGCCTGGCCCTATGCAAAAAAGTAATTGCCCCTAAACCAAATCAAGCATTTGTGAAAGCTAGCAATGAGTCTTTCACATCACTGTCGAGGAGTTTTGGCACACTCTTCTTTGCAGAATTGTTTTACTTTAGCCACATTGGAGGATTTTCAAGCATGTTTAAGCATCCCAATCGGATTTAAGTCCAAACATTAACTAAGCCACACGAAAATCTCAATCTTATTATTAATTTTTTTTCTAATGATTCAGAGGTGGGTTTTTTTGGATCATTGTCCTGCTGCATAACCAAGTGCGCTTGAGCTTGAGGTCAGGAACTAATAAGCGGATATTATCCTTCAGGATTTTCTGGTAGAGTCCAGAAATCCTGGTTCCATCAATTATGGAAATTTATTTATGCACGGCCCGCCACTGGGTTTCTTTATTCAATAGGTCTGGCATTAACTAGGCCGGGGGGTTGCATGTGAAATTTAACTCAACTTTCCAAAAGATTACCCTTACTACCCTTACCTTTACTATTACCCTTATTACCCTTAATAAATGAAATCAGCTTTTAAAAACTGTATTTTGTATTCACTTAAATATTTGTGTAACATAATAATTTGCTTGATGTTTAGAATCATTTAAATGTTAAATAAAATAAAAAAAAATACAAATCAGTAAAGGGCTAAGAACTTTTTCATGGCATATTTGTGCTAATCATTGTGCTTTTTTATTTTACCTGGCAATCCCATTTCTCCCATGCTGCCTTTTGCTCCAGGCTGTCCAGATGGTCCTGTTTCTCCAGGAAGTCCTAAATCACCTTTTTCACCTAAGGTAAATATATATTTAAAGTGTCAAAACAAGACAATTAATACATTCAAATTTTCATATTGTTGATATGAACTTGACCTGGCTGTCCAGGTGAACCTGGCATTCCATCCTTTCCAGGCATTCCATGATCTCCAGGTTCTCCAGAGACCCCCTTCTGTCCTGCAGGGCCTGGTTCCCCTGGAAATGGATATCAAACATAACAGTTACTTGCAAATTACATTTTTAATTCTTATTATGAATACATCATGGAATTAGAAATTTACTGTTGAGATTCAAGTCTCCTACCTGTGTCTCCAGATTCTCCCTTCTCTCCCTTCATATGCTCCATTTCTACTTCAGTCATATTACCAGGTGGTCCTTGTAGTCCAGGCTCTCCTCTCTCTCCTTTAAGGCCTTGTTCACCAAACTCTCCCCTAGGCCCACTCAGACCAAAATCACCTACCATTGCCAAGAACATAAGTCAAGGATTCAACCAATAAAAATGCCTTTTTACCGTATTTAAAACAGTAAATATATTCATACCCCTCACATTTGAGCAACCATTTTAGTATACATTATCAAGGGACAATACTATAAAAATTAAACTCTGATATATTTGAGAGTAGTCAATGTGCAGCTTGTATAGCAGTATAGATTTACTCTCTCCTAAAATAACTCAATATACAGCCATTATTGTCTAAATAACTGGCAACAAAAGTGAGTACACTCTAAGTCAACATGTCAAAACTGTGTCCAAAGTGTAAATATTTTGTGTGAACAGCATTGTTATCTTGCACTGCCTTAATCCTCCTGGGAATGGAATTGACCAGAGCTGCACAAGTTTTGCTGGGATCCTCTTACACTCCTCCATAATGACATCACGGAGCTGCTGGATGTTAGACACATGCCCAGTTTCTGATGGTAGGGCATTATGTTCTGCTTTAGAATGTCACAGTACATACAAGTTTCCCTCAATATAACACAGCTCCCCTTTACCAGCAGCACTCATGCAGCCCCAGACCATGATGCTACCACCACCATGCTTGACTGTAGGCAAGACACATTTTTCTTGGTACTCCTCTCCAGGGCATCAACACATATGCTGGACACCATCTGAGCCAAACAAGTTTATCTTAGTCTCATCAGACCACAGGACATGGTTCCAGTAATTCAGGCTCTTCAACAGGTTGTCTTTAGCAAACTGTTTAAGGGCTTTTTTTTAACCAGATACAGAAAAGGCTTCCTTCTGAGATAACAGCCATTCAAACCGTTATTTACAACAGCTATTTTTACATTAATTGCTGTATGTGTAGTTATTTTCAGAGGACAGTAACACTACACTGCTATACAAGCTGCACATTGACTACTCTAAAATACATCCAAGTTTAATTTCTATAGTATTGTCCCTCGAGATGGAGACCGATGATCCGCTTTGGGAACAGTCGAAAGAAGAGGAAGTATAGTCTCTTGAGAAGATATACTAAAAATGGTTGCTGAAATGTGAAGGGTGTGTATATATATATATATGCTTGATTTGAAACTTGGTGCATCAGTAAAACAACAAATGTTTGTTTATATATATATATATATATATATATATATATATATATATATATATATATATATATATATATAGTGACATATATTTATATATATATATGTCACTAAACATTTGTTGTTTTACTGATGCAAGTTTCAAATCAAGCACCAAATATTCACCATGATACATACATCCGGCAATTAAAACCGTCCTTGTGGAAACGTAAAAATTCCACCGTCCTTGTAAAACATTTACAAGAATATTTTGTCTTCATGCCCTATGTTGAGTATGGTTTCACTGATAATAAACATACATTTGCATCCAGCATCCATATTTGTCCATGCCCATGTTGATTAAAGTATTCATTAAAGGTACATTTAGAAAAGAAAACAATGTGTGATTAAGTCTTGATTAATCACGAGTTAACTCATAACCATGCGATTAATCGCATTTAGATATTTGAATCGATTGACAGCCCTAATACAGTGTATATGCAGTGAATTGCACAATTCAGTCACATTAGCGACCACTTTAACCCTCTACCTCTTGGTCCAATGGCTCCAGGAGGTCCAGGTTGACCCTCGGATCCAGGTGACCCTGGAATTCCCATTATTCCAATATCTCCTTTGGGGCCTAGAATTACATAAAACCATTGTTGCAATAAGCTATGTCATTGACAATTTACAACAGAGTGTTCATGAAGAAAATTTTTTTTAGAAAAGTACATGGCATCACACAGCACTTACCTCTCTCCCCAGGAAATCCATCGTTACCTTGTCTTCCCGGTTCCCCTGGCAACCCCTTAGGCCCTGGAAACCCAGGCAAACCAGAGGAGCCTTTTTCACCTTGAGGACCTGGCATTGCAGGACCTGGAAAACCTTGGAGACCTTTCTCTCCCTTTTCACCAGTGCGACCTGCAACATCGAAAACGTAAAGGAGCCAGCAGTGTTTTCTTGTGTCAATGCATTTAATGTGTAAAATAGATCATACAATTTAGACAATCTTAAAGGGAAACTTGCCTAAGGGACCTGGTTCTCCAGGGGGTCCCATTGGACCAGGTAGTCCAGGCTCTCCCAGCCCTGGGAGACCAGGTGGTCCTGGCAAACCTTTAGACCCAGGAGGACCAGGGTCACCTGGAAGTAAGAGGTCAGTTAAGATTAATCTTATCTTTAGGTTTCATTTGACTTCTGGTAATATGGTACAGTATATAGTGTTAATGCTAATGATTTTAAGAACAAGACACAAATATACCAAAATATGGTACCTTTAAAACCCTGAACACCAGGTCGTCCAGTTTGTCCTTCAGCTCCAGGGAATCCTGCCATTCCAACATTACCCTTTTCACCTTGAAACCCTTGCACTCCTGGCTGTCCAATAGAGCCCTTGGGTCCTCGGAGACCAATGCCAGGTTCACCCTTCATAAAACAGCGATGAATAAAAAAATTTGCTAATTATTCTGCACATGCAGTATCATCAGACACTCGATTAAAATGTATTATTCTCAAATCGTACTTTTTGTCCAGGAATTCCTGGGTGTCCAGGAGAACCATCCTGGCCTAAATTCCCAGGGTCCCCAGGTAATCCTGGTGCACCTGGTAAACCGGAGTGACCTACACAAAAAGAGACAGAATGACATTTCTGAAAAAAATGTTGGCATTATGAATGCAATATATTGTCACAAGGTTGAAGGTAAAGCAGCTTTATTAGAACTGAGCAATATTTTACCTTTTGGACCTGGTGGACCTGGAAATCCAATTCCTGGTTGACCAGGGTCACCTTTTTCACCTGGTAATCCTGGTAGTCCTTGATCTCCAGAGGGACCTCTTTCACCTTAAAAATAAATTCAACCAAGCATAAAACTTTAACTGATGCCTTAAGTAAATTCAATAGCATTTACCTCATTTTTAAAGCAAAAAAAGCATTTTCGAACAAGAACAAAAATTTAAAAAAGTGTACCAAAATATATTCAAGCAGATATCCATATAAAGTAATCTAATGTAATGCAACATTTTTGAACAATGAGATAATGAATCATATTCCAAAAGCTATATATTAACTTACCTTGAAGGCCATGCAATCCTGTCTCACCACGTGGTCCTGGTGGACCTGGAGGTCCTGGCATACTTAGAACTTTTCCAGGTTCACCTTTAGGCCCTGTTGTTAGAATGAGAAACTTGTATTTATTTATTCAAATTAAACAGTCATTATATGCATTTGTACATTAAATTTCATGTAATGTATACTGGCATGATAGCCAAATACAGTTAAAAACGAATATACATCTCTAAGTACTGACCTGGCACTCCTGGCTTTCCTGGAACACCAGAAGTTCCCTGACTCCCTTTTTCTCCAGGCTCCCCAGGCCGGCCATGTCCAGGAAGACCTGGGGATCCTCTCTCACCAGGGGGTCCTATTATCCCAGGATCACCATCTGGACCACGGTCACCTTTAATACCCTCTCTAGCCTTTAAATTCGTATGATTGGTAGATTACATTTTCAGATATTCTTTTATTTGATAAGTATAAGATTTAAGAAGCTACATGCATATAAGTTGATGTGATAATTTAAGCTCTTATAATCTTTTGTACAATTAGCACTTACTGGCTCTCCTTTTGTTCCAGGTATACCTGGACGTCCATCCTTTCCAGGAATTCCATCTATTCCTGGTAACCCTCTTGGGCCAGGAAACCCTGGTGAACCCTTCTCTCCCTTCAGATCCGGGGATATATAGATGTCACCTGGTTCACCCTTTGCCCCAGGAGCACCCATCAAACCTGGTGAACCATCATTCCCCTAAGGAAAAGTTTTTCTTTTAATAAGCTGTTGTTAAATACAAAATTGTTGAAAACTGGACTATGTCACTGGTACCTAGAGCACCAATGCACTGTGGTTCAGTTTGAATATTTTCTTTTGTCTTTTTTGTCTGGAGACCCTGCCTTAAATGATGTATTAATACTCTGAACTGGTAACATTTCAACACAGCTGAATGGCATAGCTGGATGTCATACAAAAATGGCATCTAACTCTAAGTTATGTCTTAGACTATATTTCCTTGTGCCAATCTTACCAGTTTTTATCAACTTAAATTCATACATTTCAATGTATTTATTTGAAGCAACTCCAAGTATTTTAGAATTTAAGCAACATTTTACATGAATGGTTGAATTAATCAATTTTAGAATCTGTTCGCTAGGAAAACCTGCTGATGACTACAGTTTGAAACATCCGGAATCAAATATAAAAATGTCTATGTCAGATGTTAAATCATCACCCACCGGCAATCCAGGAACTCCAGCAGGGCCAGGCTGACCCCTTTCTCCTTTACTACCTTCTTTTCCAGGAAAACCTACAAAAAATATCAATTTGAGTAAATTAATTATATGTGTGTCCTAAACCAATGCAAATGCAGAAATAAAAAGAGGTGAAATATTCTTTATTTTTCCGTTTTTGTTTGTTTGTTTCAGTAAGAGTATGCAGGAGGAAAACTTTGGAATACAGCTTTTGCCAAATTGCATTGGAACAATTACAGGTTTTTATCACAAAGTCTAGGTCTTGTCTAGGTTCTTTTTTTATTTGAAGAAAATTAATTATGCATTTTTAAAGAAAGTCATTGCTCTTTTTTAATTAATTACATCATGTGCTGTTTGTTGGGAACAAGTTGTTGCTTTGTGACTTTAAATTGCTGGACAAATTCTTTTTACATAATGTATAAACTCAGCAAGGTTAGCGGTAATCAAGTCTACAAAGTCTACAAAGTGTCTAGACTAATTGAACCCAATTATCAATTACATTTACTAAACTGGTTAATTAAGTAAAGGTGTAATTACCTTTTCAAACAGGCCTTGAGTGTGGGAAATTGTTTCTTTCATACGTTATACATATCATAAAAAAAATTGATTTGTGTTTATTTAGATTGTCCTTGCCATGTTGAATTTATATCAAATGTAAAACTTACACTGAAGCTAGCAGATTTGCCAAAGTGCATCCATTTCAGGAGTTAAAGTAATAATCATTTAGAAATAAAAACAAAAATATAAACAAAATATAAAGTTATTTTAAATTGTGATTGACATTTTTTTTTTGAATGATAACTAAAAAAATATTACCTTGATTTCCTTTGGGCCCTTGAATACCAGGTAAACCTGGAGGTCCACTAGCAGAGCACTGCATGCAAGTATCTCCTTTGTCACCTAAATGAGGAGGAAAGCACAACAGATTTTAAAAAAGCAACTAAAAAATTATTAATGATTATTCTACAAGCTATAATTAAGCTGCATGGCTGTGACTCAAGCCGAGGTACTCATCTTGCTTCACAACAAGCAATTAAACAGTCAGCTTCAAAACATCATATGCTAAACACATTATATGCTACATACTTACAACATTTTATAATTCAGCAAGTACATTTAATTATGCAACATGTAGTGATTCATCAAAATAATAAATCATGTAAAACATTTAATTAATATAGAAACATGTCCACATTGCAAAATTTACAAATTTGTGGTATCAATTTATTTTCATTAATAAAATCTTTCAGTAAAGTTTCAGTTTATTAAGTGCCCTTTTTAAAATCAATTTTTGAAGTTTCTTAAATCAAATGGTTTAAGATGCTTGAGTACATTCTTTCTCACCTTTCTGGCCCAACTCTCCTTGCAAGCCAGGAGGTCCAGGAGGGCCTGGCTCTCCACGATCAATATCACACTCTCCACCTGCAAAAAAAACAAAACAAACAATGAATTATTAAAATAAAAAGGGACACAACAGCGGTGTAATAACATGAACATAGTTTATATATGAATTCTTGATAGAATTATGTATTATGTAGAATTATGTCTTGACAATTACAAGTAAGAATTTGCCATTTAATAATCATTCTAAAACACAAATAACAATCTGTGTTGTGATTTTTGCAATATGAATTTTTTTTATTTGTATTTATTTATTAATTTTTTAAGTTTGTGAAGAATTCTGGCCTACATCTAGGCATGATAAGCCTGTCTGTACTTACTTAATTCCCCTGGGGGTCCGGGTGGACCAGGAACTCCATCAGCTCCCTTGGGGCCTCTGAGAGACTCTCCATCAGCTCCTCTGTCTCCTTTCTGTCCAATCTCTCCAGGGAAACCTCTTTCTCCAGTAGGGCCTTCAATATTTCTGCCTACAACCAACCAAGGACACAAAGAAAAAGTGGACAATAAAGGCAAGGAAATTCAAGAGTCTTTTTTTTTTCCTAATAGACTTTGTAATATCAAAGAATTTATATTAATTTTTTTAATTAACATGAAGTACTTTTCTCACCTGGAGGACCAGTATCTCCAGAAATACCAGGGGGTCCTGTGGAAAAAAAACATAATTCTTAGAATAATCCCTTTTGCTTATTATTTGCAGTACATTTTTTGTGCATGAATCAACATTGAGTTATAAAAATAAGAAAACATAGTGAATTATTCTTCAGCAAGTACACTGTAATATTTTAACATGAGAAAAGGAAACACAGACTATTCTATTTGAAAGCTTTAAAAAACATTAAATACTCTTTCAACTGTGGAAAAGATCTTTTTCAATACTTAAAATAAAAATAGAATTATGATCTATATGCAGTGGAAAGATGCTGTACATGTGAAACTGAACAAACTTCATCTGTGCAAGGCAACTGTTGGGAAACACTACAAATGACCAGGCTTTAATTCCTTTTAGTTATTCAGTAGATCAGATTAGACAAAATTAATAAAATGGTGTCTGGTGTGTTTCTGTGTTAATGAATCCAGGTTCCAGCTGCATCTCAGCATTACTTATTATATGAACAGATTTGTATATGAAGAGATTTGACATTATATATGTTTGATGAATAATGATCAACACGCACATTGACACTGCACTCAAAATTTGAATAGATTAGCAGCAAGGAATGTACGGTAAATGAATCTGTTCATCATTCTGCTTTACCTCTTTCACCAACTGGTCCAGGTAAGCCTGGAGGTCCGGGAGGGCCAGGTGCACCATCACCCTTCAAAAATATATACATTTAGACTTAGATATATTGTTTAATAAAACATATAGATAGATGGATAGATAGATAGATAGATAGATAGATAGATAGATAGATAGATAGATAGATAGATAGATAGATAGATAGATAGATAGATAGATAGATAGATAGATAGATAGATAGATAGATAGAAATAGTATAAAAAGAAATATAAATGGCTGGATGTTTCTTACATATCCTGGAGGGCCTTTCTCTCCTTTTTGACCCTGTGAAAAACAAAGAAAAGTCTAATTGCTTGCAAAAGCACAAAACAAGATAATTTGCTGTGTCATATTGTTTAGAGAAAAATAATTATTCACCTTCGAGCCAGAAAAGCCAGGTGTACCAAGTTCACCTTTTTCCCCCTTTAAGAGAGAACAAATTACGTCTTTTTTGTTGTTGTTTTTTTGCAGTTTAAATAATTTCATATTAAAATTTTTACTTTAACATGTATAGAAACATGCATTATACCTTAGCTCCATTTTCTCCATCCTTTCCAGTTTTTCCCTAATAGTAAAATTAAGCACATAAGATCATTTTTTATAATGGTTACATATTAATTTGAGCTAACTATATTTCTATTTCAGTTGAAAAGCTTTCTGGTAATTGTTATTTTTGGCAGAGCAGCATGACAACTTACTGTTGGGCCTGGAGGTCCTTGCTGACCTTTAATTCCTGCTTGATATGGTGAACACTGCTCAAACACAGAATGATTAACCATTACCATAACCATAACATATAAAGATAAAATTCACAGTACATGCCTTCCACTGATATCGACACATTGTAGTAAATAAAACAAAGAAAACTAGTTTTTTGCTAAAAACGAAATCACAGACCATACTCTGCTTTCATGTATAGCAAAAAATTGCAAACACAAGAGTTAAAAATAAATAAATAAATAAATAAATAAATAATCTTATATACCTGTGCCACAATTGCAAAATTCAATCATATCACATGGTCTTATGTCTATAAGGTATATGTTATATCTTGGAAAGCATATAAAGATTGTTAATGTTGAAATATTTGCTACATGTGCATCAACTGCACTTCAGCACATTTGAGTCATGTCTGGGTATTTAAAATAAACTCACCATGTCTCCCTTTTGTCCAGGTTCCCCCCGTTCACCCTACAAAACACATGCCATTTACATGCTTCATCATCAGTGTGTTTCTAAGATGTAAATTATTCACTGATTCATGACAAGGAGCATACAGTCTGATTTATTATTTAATGGACCTGACTGTTGGCGAATCTATCAAAACCTGAAATATCAAAAAAATATGTTCAAAATCCATAAGATCCATACTTTTGTCCAAGATTCTTTTTGCCCTTCAAACCCACTGGGAATTCCAGGAGGTCCTGGTGGACCTGTGAGGCCTTTTTCACCCTGATAAGGAAAGTGCACAACAAATGTAAGTTAACAGCAAGTTTTAAAATTATGTTAATTTCCCTCTAGCTGGAGCATGTTGTTAAGTTGTTACGCAACTCCTAAATAAACTCTGAAAGTGTTTGTTACCAAGCAGTTTGCATTATTTTAATTAAGCCTTTTACATTAGATCCAATTCAGAAGTGCTTCATGATGACTAATCGATTCTTATTGTATGTCAGTCAAAACAAAACCAGTAATGATCATTTTAAGCATATAATGTTTGTGTGGATGCAGACCTAAAATTTGTTCTTGGTACTTAGATTAGCCAGGCTGGTTGGCCATCTAGAAATCTTGCATTGGGTCATATACACTTTGCAAATGTTAATTGAAAAAGTCACTTTTCATTTTGTTAAAAATGGTTATGAGATTTACATACACCTTGAGAAATTATCATGTTGGAATATGTGATAATATATGTGATGTGATTATGATGTGTTTTTATGTTTATCGAAACTACATTACAGCTGCTATAAGTTTACATTACCATTTTTTAAATATGGAGTTTGCACATAAGTAAGTCTTTGTCTGGTTTCTTAATTGCCTTGATATCTTTTATTCATATTGGTGCACATTCATCAATATACAGGGCATTCTAAAAGTATCCAGTCCCTTTTCAATTGTTTAAATATTGTTATGTTGCAGGCTGATACTACAATATTTCAAAAGATTTTTTCTACACCCAGTACCCCATAATGACAACGTGAAAACAGAATTCTAAAAATGTCTGTATTTCTTTTTTATAATAATAATAATAATAAAAAAAATCAAATGTCTGAAATATTACATGTACATAAGAGTTCAGACACAACAACGATTTAGCTCAGGTGCCTCCCATTTCTCTTGATTGTTGCTGAGATGTTTGTACACCTTGATTGGAGCCTACCTGTGGAAAAATCTATTGATTGGACATGATTTGGAAAGGCATACACCTCTTTATAGAAGGCCTCACAGCTGACAATGCAGATCAGAGAAAGAATTAAGCCATGAGGTCAAAGAAACCTTCAGAGCTCAGAGACAGGATTGCTGCAAGGCACAGCCAGGACTCTTCTAAGAGCTGGTCACCCTGCCAAACTGAGCAATCAGGAGAGGGCTTAATGATAGAGGTGACCAAGAACCTGATGGCCACTCTGACTGAGCTCCTGTGTAGAGATGGGACAAAGCTCCAAAAGGACAACCATCACTGTAGCCCTCTACCAACCTGGGATTTATAGCAGATTAGTTAGAAAGCCTCGCCAGCAAACCCATAAAAGCCTGCTTGAAGTTTGCTGACGAGCACCTGAAGACTGTGTGGATCAAGATTCTCTAGTCTGATAAAACCAAAATTGAACTGTTTTGCCTCAATTCTAAACGCAATGTCTGGAGGAAACCAGGTACCGCTCATCATCTGCCTAAAACCATCTTAACAATGGAGCATGATGGTAGCAGCATCATGCTGTGTGGGTGTTTTTTTTGCAACAGGGACTGGGCAATTGGTCAGAGTCGAGGTAAAGCTGAATGAAGCAATGTACTGAGATATCCACAATAAAATCTTCTTCCACAGAGCTCAGGATCTCATTTTGGGCCAAAGGGTTTTACCTTCCTACATGACAACAACCCTAAGCACACAGTCATGACAACACAGGAGTGACTTAGAGAACTATTAAACATTGAACATCTCTAAAGACCTGAAAGTGGCTGTCCAACAGTCACAACCCAACCTGATGCAGCTTAAGAGGATTCGCCATGAAGGATGGCTGAAAATCTTTCAATCCAGGTGTGTAAAGTTTGTTGTGTCAAACCCAAAAGGTGCTTCAACTACTCTAAATGGGTCTAAATACTAATGTATGTGTGAAAGTTTTTTATAATTAAAAAAAAAGAAATTTCTAAAACTATGTTTTCACTTTGTTATTGAGAGTCATGAGAAGAAAAATCAATTTGATCAATTGTAGTATCAGGCTGCAACATAACAAACCTGAAAAAAAGTAAAGAGGGTCTGAATACTTTCTGAATGCACTGTTAGTACAACAAAACATGTCAATGCAACCATCAAAAGGGTTGTTCTCGTATTCTAATTGTATTTTATTTCTGTGCTTTGTTGTTTAAATGGACACAACAATTAAAGATTGTAAAAACATTAAATCACAAGTTTTTGATTCGTAAAAAAAGCTTATCATTTTTCTTACCCTGTCACCTTTAGGACCAAGAAAAGTAAGCTTATCACCCTGAAATGTAAATCAAACTGTTATCCACAGGCTTAGCTTTCACTAACATGTTATTTTTTAATAAATGTATAAAAATTTCAAACCTACAGGAAGGCCAGGAGGGCCGGGCTCTCCCTGATATCCCTGAAAAGGTCAAAAACAGAGGATATTATTTGTTTAGATGTAAAAATTAATTACTACAAAAATTGTTGGGCCTACTTAAGGTTTTGACAAAAACAATGCTTCCTTGTCTTTTGAAGCATTTACTGTGTTGGGTTAGATGCAGTCACTCACTCTAAGCCCATCTAGTCCTGGTGGCCCAACTGGTCCTTGTATTCCAGGTTGTCCTGGTGGCCCCTTTGGGAAGAGGCCGGAAAATGTAAATACGATCCTGTAATTTTTTATTTTTATTTTTTTCCCTTTGGGGGGGTTATATACAGCTTTATTAAAACCTATATAAAATGCAGCAAGATCACACTTACTGGCAACCCTGCTGGTCCTTGAAAGCCTCTTTCTCCTTTCTGAGGAATAAATCCACCAATAATACCACCTGGGTCACCCTAAGACAGAAGCATATGATTAATGGTCTGCGCATACTTCTCTGAAGGAGTTAGTAAAAGCTTAAAGATAAGGTTTTTAAATGTTCATACAACGAAAAACATGTTTCATTAACTAAACCAGCATTGTTTCCCTACCTTCATTCCTGGATCACCTGGAAATCCCTGAATATAAGAAAATATAATCAATGAAATAATCAGATGCAGTGGTGTTAAATAAAATAAATTCAAATATTCACTGTGACTAGTAAACAGCCTAGAAGTCGGAAAATCTGCTATTTATGTGATATTAGTTGTCGTTTCCTTACAGGTGGTCCTGGCAACCCTGATATTCCTGGGATTCCATCTCTTCCTCGATCCCCCTGCAATTCAAAATCAGTTTGAAAAGGTATGAAATAGAAAGAATGCACAGATCTAAAAGATACTACCTAGAGGCAAATGACATATTCTCCTTTATTAACAAAGAGAAAGAAATTGTTATGCTTGCCTTTGTTCCGTTGCAGCCTGGGATACCTGGGAGTCCCTGAGGGCCATCTTGACCCGGGATACCCTGAAATGGAAATGTGATGCACAGTCAAGTTAAGTACACACACACACACACACACACACACACACACACACACACACACACACACACATATATATATATATATATATCAGCATCAGTAAGGGTTCTGCCTATCAGGAGGTTAAAATAGCTGTTATGCTGCCATCTACTGTGCTGAGCAAGTATGTGTAGGTGTAAATTTATTTTTACATTTATTAAGCAAGTCAACAACAACAACAAAAAAGTCTCTCTTTCAATTCTAGGTTTTTATTTGTCAGGGCCTAAATAATAATTAGGTGATCCTCAGTCCACTTCTTTCATTCTTTTCAACATTGTTTCAGTTTCTTCATGTTTGAGGGCATGCTTTTATGCACAGCTCCCTAAGGTTTCTATCAGTGGGGTTAAGGTCTGGACTATATCTTTTGCCTTTCAGTAATTAGATTTTTCTTCTTTGGTTATTAAAATGTTGATTTGCTTCTGTGTTTGGGATTATGATCCTGTTGCATGTCATGAACATTATGTGCCTGCAGAATCCTGCATATGTACAATTAAAAACATTGATTGTGTTTTTTTTAATCACATGATAGGTATTTATTTTTTTCAAGGTAGGTAGGTAAACCCTGATAAATAAAAACAAATAAATGAATCCTTTACACATGACTGTATGTACTGTAATGAACCTATACTGCATCCTGGTTATATATAATGTTATATCTGAACTTTCCAGCACCAGGTATATCTGATGCTGAATTAGCATAGTAATAATGATGGCTATTCTAAACCCAGAAGAAATTATTTATGGTGGTGAATCCACTAGACACAAAGAGACAGTTGTTAAGGGCACTAGTGTTGCAGTTAGAGATGACTATAACCAGATCAGCAGTTATTATGCACCTAGAATAAAGTAAGTTGTATAGAAAGTTTGTAATGCAGTATAGGCTGGCAGCCTGTTAATTTTCAGAAGAATATAAGGTGTATCATAACTGAGCTGGAAGAATATGATGATTACTGCTAAGTCAATTATCTGTTAAGTTGCTTAGAAAATCAGGTGTTTGAGAGAAAAGTTAAGTTCATGAGCAGAGTAATATTGAAAAACTTACCGGATGCCCAGGAATTCCCGGAATACCTGGTAAACCAGAAGGGCCCTAGGGATGAGATTTTGCATTAGTTAGGAGAAACAAACATGATAAAATAAAAGGAAAGTGTGGATAAATGAACAGTTCATTCACAGATGTTTATAATTCTCACAATTGTGATATATTGCAAACTACTATGCAATACACTGAAAAATATGTCAACATATGTACATTTCCCCTTGTGTATTTTTTGTAGTGTATTTTTTAGTGTAGATACAGTATGTGCTAATGTAATATGTCAAATATATTGCAAGTGCTAGAGATTATACTCAACCTTGATTAATTTGACATTAAAAATGATCATTAAAAACACATTTGTTCACAAATGTAGGTATAAATAGAAAAATATCACTTTCAGGTAAATCGTATGCATGGCAGCACACAGCCTATAAGTCCACATACTTACATACAGTATATGGTCAATGTATTGTTCTAGAAAACCATCAATATATGTGAAATATATAAATAACTATAACTAAATGGCATACAATCTCCTATTATGGACCTTAATAATGCAACAACATGGTATCCCGGTCAGGGAACCAACCCCAGACATTAGGGTTGCACAAGCCTTAGTGCCGCTCCCAAGCCCGGATAAATGGGGAGGGTTGCGTTAGGAAGGGCCTCCAGCGTAAAAACATGTGCCAAATCAAACAATGCGGATGGTCCGCTGTGGCGACCCCTAATGGGAGAAGCCGAAAGAAAGTTCTTTATTGTATATATAACAATATGAATGTACTGCATGCTCTTTTTATATTCCATTCCTTTTTAATGCTTGAATGCCGGACAGTCGTAAAAAGCATTTCACTGCATGTCGTTCTCTGTATGTATGTTTATGTGACAAATAAAATTTGATTTTGATTTGATTTGCTCCAGCGTACCAAAATAGAATCCCATGTCATATATTTTCTATTAACATCATGTAGAATGCATGCAATTTTAACTCATTTAAAGTGGATATTCAATTACAATTACAATTTTAAATGAACTACATTTATATCTAAATAATTAGTTAATATCTATACCAAAAAAAAGTACTGAACTATGAGTAAACAAATATCACTTACTCGTATTCCTTTCATTCCAGGGGCCCCGGCTTCGCCAAAATCTCCCTATAAGGGTACAAAGGTTATCTTACAATAACTGTTTCTGGTACTCGGAAATATTATCAAGTCAAAAGTCTCTGATTATTTCAGTAAATTACTAGACCAGGTACTAATAATGAAAATAAAACATTTCTGTGCTTATTTTCTGTGGTTTGGTTATTAAATACCTTTGGTCCCATTGGTCCTTGAGGGCCCTCATTACCTTGCATACCTGGAAATCCCATATTTCCTTGTAAGCCAGGTAAACCTCTCTCACCCTGTACCAAGAAAATAGACATACTTGTGTGAGTTTGAGACATACTTAAATGTCTAACATACCTAAATGTTATTCATATGACAATGTTTTTAAATGTGACCGATGCAACATTTCAGTAGTTATGTTTTCTACCTTTTCTTTTTTTTTTTTTTCAGACTTTTAAAGTGGTACCACTGAGATAGATATGTGTGGAAGACACCACTAGATGGTGTAACAGAGCTTTCATTAAAACTTAACTATAATTAGTTACAGTATTGAGCTTAACTACATTTATTGTATTTAATGGCAACTAAATTAAATTATATATATATATATATATATATATATATATATATATATATATATATATATATATATGTACAAATAGAAACTAAATAGAAGTGTGTGTGACCCAAATCGAAACACATAACTACAGTGTGAAAATTTAAAAACTAAGATGCAGTACCTTTGACCCTTTTACACCGCTGCAGTCACACTTGCCACATGATGAGCCTGAACATCCCTGGGGAAAAATGAGTAAATAAAATTATAAAAATGTACCACTAGGTGGCAGCAAGTGTACATCTATTATATAGAGTGATCCCAGTCAGAATACACAGTTCATACAAATCAGTCTACAGTATATGTACACTAACTGTCCAATTTTTTAGGAACACATGTACACCTGGGCATTTTTGCAGTTCTCCAAACCCAAACCATACAGCAGCAGTACAATATATAATATTATGCAACTGTGAACACTTTGACTTTAACCATGACATGGTGTTTGTTACAAGATTTAGACTGGTCAAGACTGGTTTTGAGTATTTCATATACTGCTGATCTTTTGGGGTTTTCATTTACAACACATCAAATCTTGAGATGGAAGATCTACAGAAGAAAATCACCTTATGTCCCACTAGCGTCAGTCAAAAACAAAAATTGAAGCTATCAGCTGCACAGGTGGAAAGACTAAAAAAAAAAGGCCGGGTGATTTTGTTAAATTATTTAAAATCTGTGTACATGATAGCCTTGGATTTCTGTATTTCTGATTAATTGACAGGTGTGGAACCTAATGTGGTCTTCTGTTGTTGCAGCCAATCCACATCAATGTTTTTCTGTTCACCACAGATGTAAAGACTAATTATTTAAGTGCATATATCCTTCCTGGCTGTTTTGTTTTAGGGTTTTTTCTTTAAACTGTAATGTGTAAAATCTAGATACTGTTCTGTGTGAACATTTCTGAAGTTTAAATCAGCCAAACTGGCACCAGTGCAATTAAAGCACTACCACTCCAGGAACCTAAAAGGTGTTGAATATTACATGAAGAGAATCAAATATAGGAAGATGATGCTATGTTTCATGTTTTAGCGTCCTGCTGAAGGGACAGTTTTCCCCAATTTCCTTTGCATTAGAGTTTAGAGTCTATAATTTACAATTTTACATTTATAATTTACAATTGTTTCCACTGGTTTGTTTCATCCAGTCCTCTTCTGTTGTACACTCTAGTTGTCCTGTGCCGTTATTGTACATTTTGCTTTATGGCATCTAACGGACTTCCCCACTGTAGGCTGCATCACACCATTATGCTAACGAAATAAAAGTGTATACAAATTAAACAAACAAACGACATTAATAACCAGTTGATTGACTGGAAATGTTATTATTCTGGTGTTAACACCCTAATAAACCCTTTCTCTGATCTAATGCAGCACTGGCAGCTAGGCCAGATGTTCATTGCTTCACCACTTCCTGCACAACCCTGAATCCTCTCCAGCATGCTTGGCAGTATATCCTGGGAATGGAGCACTCATCTTTTGCTTTATCCCTACATCTTCCTTTCCCACTGAGGCATGTCATTCTCTTGCTTGCATGTGAGGAAACTGGCCAAATGTTTGCAGCCAGAGAAAAAACACCTCTGCCCTACAACTCCACCTACTCCTTTTGTGTTTTGGGTAATTGGATCAGTGTGTGGGTGCTGTGCAGAATCATGAGAACTGCTGGGCTCAAAACGTTATCTCATCACTGCCTCTGGGTCAGTTCATTCTGACCACCACTGCCTGTCTAGGCATGGACTGTTGTTTCAAGTGCTGTTCATCAGATCTGACCTGCTTAGTTGACCTCAATAAAATGACAAATACATTTAAGTATTCTGATACATAAAATAACAAGCATTTCATAACTTATTAATATATACTAAACCAACACCAAACTTCTCACCACTAATCTCTCACGTTTCACATAACCGGGTAAGTTTAATGGGGTTTTTTACTGTTCACTTCATGACTGAGATAATGTGCCCTGCAATCGCCAAAAACCCTGACATAGATGAAGGGTCTTATCTCTACACATGCTCATGCATCCTTTTATCATTTCAGCGTAGTTAAAATGGCCATCTTCTTATCCTATACTCCAACATGCTAATCTAAAATCTGGATCATATACATACTGAAACATGCATATTATTTTCCTTCTTAGGCATGTCTCGCATTCTCACAAACCCAAACAGAAAAAAGACAAGAAACATACAAGACTGTTTAGAAAATAATGATCTGGACCCTATAGGGCCTCTGGAGATGTGGACAGATATTTGTAGTTTAAGCATGTGCTTGTGGGTTATAAGGACAAACTCAGAGCAATTATCATCACTACATAAACTGTCATTTTGGAGATTTTTTCTGTCTCAAAATAAAAAACTTGCTATTAAGAAAATAATACCAAAAGAAACGTGAATGAAAGAGAGCATTCAAATGGAATAGTAGAATGAAGACAATGAATCAGGCCCTTTTTTATTTTTCAGCTGATGCAAAGCTAAATTTTCAGGCAGGAAATATGTGACTAATTTGTTGTGACCCAGGTGTGACACCTGCAGTCTTTTATTCTGATTTACAAAATGTGTTCCCACAGAAGGGTTGAATATAAAAGTACTGTACAATCGCCTGACAGTTAGGAAACTCCCAGGTACTAATGATTCTTTTTCTCTGTGAATATAAAGGCTAAAGAATGATAAGAAGTGTGGGATGAATACTGTGAAGCCGAGAACCAGCATCTCTCTCTCTCTCTATGCATCTCTCCATCTGTTTATCAGCACTTCCAAAACCACAGTTGCAGCTGCACAGTTGCACACTCAGCTATGACTACAAACATGCCTAAGACATCATACTGATGTAATACAACAGCACAGAGCTATGAAGTGGCTAAAGATTTATAACACATATCTGCTCAGATCTCACACTTTAAAGAAATTGTTTATTATACAGGAAACACAGATTATTTGGGTTATGAAAGGAGAAGAAATCTGTTTCATGTCAAATTTCTCATAAATAATGACTTGGCTATTTAACTTGGTTAAGAAAAAATGTTATGAAATCCAGATAAGCTGAAACTGACTGAAGAATTCAACCTATTCAAATTTTATCTGACACTTCAATACGTTTGCCTTAAATGTTTTTTTCCAACATAGTGTACTCAGTATTAAGAATCGGGACCCCTAAATCTCCCAAGCTACATAAAGAAGGTTATTAGATAAATCAGATCCCAGCTCAAAAGATCTGTGTCTAATTAACAAACCACATTATCCATTTATTTATTATTGAATGACTCATGAATGTTTTAATATTGTTTTGAATGCTATGATATCAAACAATCCACAATAACTTTATTTGACACTTTCTATTGTTTTTTCTATTGTTTAAAACCATAAATAGCCATAAATCATTATCTTAAATGGCCATTTTTTTACTAACAACATAATCGAAGTGTAATTCCTCAACAAGGAATCTGGTGACATCATCCATCCAATATATTATGCTGTAGCTTCAGTGTAATCAGGCAGCATTTAGGTGAAAAAAGCTCATCCAGCCAGCACATCTGCTTGCTGGACCCTGCAAGGAACTCACTAAAATCGCTTTCAGTAATGTCTCCCAGAATGGCAATAATTAGCCTAATGTGTTGAAATTTCCGGAAAATTCTAAACAGGCTTATTTTTAAACAATTGCCAGTTTGCATCTGGGTTTCCTAGAAATCTGATACAGAGTAGTGATCTGTGGCTAGAGGCTCATGATACACATACATTTAGTAATCAAAACAATAGGACATATTATAAATTAAATAAATTTAGTTTATACAAGTTTCCAGATTTTTCAAAACATTCCATTAAAGCTTAATGAAATGCCAAGAAATGGGGGGCTTATAACTTTCTACAGGTTATCTGAGTTAAGGATGAGAGTTACTTTTGTTTTTGTTTGGCAAAAAGCTATGCTATTAACTTTTCTCTGTGTCGCTCTCAATATCTCCAATTATATATGAAGGTGGCTTTTCTCTTTAAGATACAAATACAGTGATAAAATAAAGTGATAAAGTAAAATCAGCGTTTCACAATTTTACTCTCTGTTTGTTCTGTCTGGTACGTAATCCGATAAGGGTAAAAGATGCCTTCAAATCAATACAGTATTTATCATGAATATGTATGATAAAGCGTTTCTATTTTTATGGGAGTAAAATTTTTCAGAATAACAACACGCACATTTACCCAGCATAGTGCTGATAATGAAAATGTTTCAATGATAGTCACCAGATTCAAACACAACTAAATATCTGTGAGAGGTTCAAGACTGATTTTGTACAACCACATAACCAAAACAGGTAATGAGAGAATAACCTTTGCAAGAATGGTGATTATTCCTCCAGCACAGTACCAGACAGTTGTAGAATTTGTTCCACATTGTTTTGAATGTGTTCTTGTGGCTTGTGGTGGCCCTACACAATACTACACAATCCATGTAAATCGTGCAGGAATGTAACCACCAACTTAGCTGCCAAAACAAAGCTGTTAATTATGCATGCTCACATCCAGTCTTACAAAAGCTCTGTTTTCCCCAAAAAATGACTCATTCAAAAGGGAACATCTTGCCAAACCTTTTTTGTGGTTATTCATTTAACTGCCACTGGGTAACATAGAAACAATTCTACTTCAAAGCACATACAGTAATACTTGCTCAATGCCCCTTAGATTTCATGAAGCCTGACACTTATTTTGGTTTGTCATGATATCTAAAATTGTATGTGTATGCAAAGAAAAAATCTGATATTTTGTAATAGGTCCTTTGCACAACCTGGATTCTACAGTTTTCTGTCTTTTTGTACTTCTTCTCTTCTAAACGTTGAATATTTAACTTTTATAACCTAGATAACTATTAAACCATATTTTCCGGATAATTGATTTGTGTCTTTTATCCAAGGGTCATAGCTCTCATATGAGGAGAAAATTTGGATAGTTTCCATTCATATAATCAGCCTTAATTAGTCCACACTTGCAAAAAATATGACAATTTACTACTTATGTAAGTATGTCAAATAAATGGACAGTGAATAAAACATGATACTGCAACTAATGCTATTCAATGGGAAAGTACAATATGCACAACTACTGTGACAAACATAAAGGTGTTAGTGTGCAAACCATTATAGTTAAGGCACCAGATCTAATAGTCCAGCTGTACTAATGGAACGTTACATGTTAAATATTTTTATAGTGTATTCATGTACTGTACCACCTTATATTCTGCTGTAGGAAGTCTGACATCCTTTAAGCAGGAAACACAAGTTTCCTATCTTAGCCAATCCTGAATAAATTCCAAGGCTCTAACACAATTGTCTTAGAATTTAACAAAAGAAGCTGGATGAGATCCTCTAAAGTCAAGCCAAGTGGAACAGTCATGAGGAAAGCTAAGTAAACTGGGACAATAGGAGGAAACATAGGGGAACCCAGCTTGTACTGGAAAAAAAAACGTCAACTTGGATGAAGTCACTGTCTTATATGGTGTGAACTGAAATAGTCTGCTTACATCTGAAGCATTATCTGTTCTCTGTAGTATAGCTCACTGGTCAGAGAATTTTTTTCTAATAGCCACTGCCAGAGATATGAGATCAGGCTTTTCTGTCGCCTTACAATGCACATATTGAGACTATGCTGGTGGGTACATCAGGGGCCATCAGCAATGCATTCCTAATCTGACATGAACCAGCCCACATCTCTGCTGAATGCACATTCAAAATTCTAGTGTCTTTTCTGCAAAGAAAATATAGGAAAAGTTGATCATATCAACATCTCAATATGTTTAATAGTGTCGGTTCTTTCACAGAACGTTTAAAAGCACTGATAAAATCTGATAAAAAAAAATCATAATAAACCCATATTAGGTATTGAATGAGAGGCAGTAGGTTATCACGTACACCATTTCTTTGTAAACGTTTTCTATCCTTTTTTTTTTATAGATGTGTGGGATGTCGTCTGATATCCAGTGGGTTTCTTCTGACCTGACCTACCATTACAACCTCATCAATTATCATACATTACACTTATTTTCCATGGCATCAACTAAACACTGTTCAGAGCACAAACTTTATATTTTACACCTTAAGGTTAAGACTCCTCAAGAGACTTGGAGGAAGCTAAATCCATTTTAAATATTTATTACCAACATGCAGGAGAAGAGGCAAAGGCATTAGTCACTAACCAAACCCCAATAAATGGCTGGGAAGCTCGTTTTTTTTTCTTTGTGTCGTCTAGTCTGAAGGAAGCATAGACTTTGCTGTGCCTTTGCCATAGATGGTAGATGAGAGTGAGCAACACAGACAAACTTGGTATCAGAGGTGGCAAATGTATGCACATCCTTCACTTAAGTAGAAGTACAGATACTCATGTTTTAAAATGCTCTGGTAAAAGTTGAAGTACTGACTATACTTTTTTACCCAAGTTATAGTAAAGAGGTTTGTGCTCTGACATGTACTTAAGTAAAAAGTAGCCATTACTACTACCTATTTTAGTGTCACGCTGGTAAATTGTCATGACATATTAATATTAATTAATGTCAATTAATACAAATATTTACTCATTAATGATTGTCATTAGTTAACTCACAATTAATCGCAACTTGATTGCAATTAATACTTTTAACGTTTTTTTTTTTATATTCTAATCAACATTGACATGGAAGATATGGATGCTTTATGCAAATTCATCTTTATTATTAGGGAAATCATACTCAACATAGAGCATGAAGACAAAATATTATTGTAAGTGTTTTAAATTACGCAAATCTTTAGAACACCAAACTAAACTTTCACTGTTTTCACACGGATGATTTGATACTTTCATAACGATTACCTAAACAGGGAATATTTGTTTTTGATGTAAATTGGTCTAATAAAAAGTCTACATTTCTAGCTTTATATTAAGTCTGTGAGGCAAGTATTAACTGAGATTCAGGTTGTTTTACTTTTGTGTTGGTGAAGACAGGAAACAGAGATGGCAGAGAGCGCCCCCTGTCTGTTTCTTTGTTTTACAAAAGCACAGCGTTTGTTGTTATTAGTGTATACAAATAAAAGTAGATCCTTTACATATTCGAATTGTGTATTGCTCTTATCTGTACGATCAGTAAAGGAGGAAAAAAAACCACAAAACGCGCCCCCAGAGGGTAAATTGTGTGCATCATGGTGGATTTCAGTGCTGAGTTCACACTTGCCGCATCAGTAAAACAGATTGAAAATAATATTTCGGTGGAGTTTTTTGTATTTTTACAGAGTAAAGAATGGACGTCGTTTCACCTTATATTTGTTTATCTATATTGTTCATAAAAATGGTCAAACCAGAATGCGTGCTGCATTAATCATGTGCAAATAAAATCAGTACCGTTGAAATGTATTTGCGTTAACACGTTATTAACGCGTTAATTTTGACAGCCATAATTAATATATTAATACAAAACGAATAAAAGATTTGTCACCTAATAAATGTATCCAGGCTGAACAGCCACCATATTGAACACAAGCAGAAGTAATGATAATCAGGTGTTCAGGAATGTCTTTGTTCTCCGTCATGTTTACATCACTGACTCCCTCTGTCTCATCCACATTAGCTATACTTCTTGTTGCCTTCTGCCCTGCTCATTGTGAGCTTCGTAAAACTAGTCTACATCTGTGGTGTGTGAGAGCCAGAAAATAATACACCAGTGGTAGATTAAAAAAGCTGCACATGATGAGAAATTGGTTGATGGGCTGAAAACAGCACGCAATGAGAAGAAAAAATATTGACATTCACCAAAAAGATTAAAACTAAAGTAACGAGTCTGGTTGGAAAATGTAAAAAGTGGAAAGTACAGATATTTGTGTAAAAATGTAATGAGTGAAAGTAAAAAGTAAGAAAAAAAAAGTACTGATACCAGAAAAATTTACTTAAGTACAGTAACAAAGTATTTGTATTTTGTTACTTCCCACCTCTGCTTGGTACACATACTTGTTTCAATATGCATAATAATATACATAAACAATGAAATGCCCTTGCTTGACTGGAATTGTAGGAAACATGACAGAATAAATATGCTTACACAAACTGTGTTTAACATTTGAGAACCTGAAAAATTGTCTAGGCATGCTCACTATGAAATGTTCATAACTGCCATGAGGGGTGTTTGTAATTCAGTAAAAACTGGGAAAATTCTAGAAATGTCTATAAAAGAGTGTAAGAAGGAAGGAAAGTGAGAGTGGGGTCACTTCCGCTCTTTGCTTGTTATTCAGTCACCATGCTGATCGCTATGCTAAAACATTCATCAGGTTGTAAATGGTTAATGATGAGAGAAGACAGGCATTCACACAGGCAAAACATAGCAAATGGAAACACAAATGGACCATATCATGACCCCATTAGGCTTCCATCCAGAACTGTGAAGAGGTGACAAGTTTCCAAAAGAGGTCACAAATGGTCTGTCTCAGACTTTAAAGGACCATTGAGAACCCCAAAACTTTTTTTTTGCATTGGCACAGTGCAAAATATTTCTACTTTGGTGAAATAAAGTGTTCACAGTTAAGGGGCTCATCATAATATATATGACAAATACTAACCAATCAGAGAAATTTACAAGTTTTAATTTCAAATTTCAGCTACAAATCTTCTCAGTCTAGTAATAGAACACATGGTTGGCTAGTGCTGCCAAAGCCTTGTTTATCTGACACCTCTCTGACATACCCACAGATTCAGCTGCTCACACACCCAGAGTTCACCTCTGCCCTTCAGATTCTTCTGAGCTCCATTTATCAGTCTTATAGGCAGCCTTAGTCATTAGGTGATTTTCTTGTCTCACCTGTAACCATGTACACATACTTGTACTGTCCTTCTGGTTGAAAAGTGACCTACAACATCCAATAACATCTGAAAACTTTCCACCACGTGCTATGATTAAAAATGCTTCATGCTCAGGCATGGTATAAGGTTTACAAAAAGGATTTCAATGTTAAAACATTTAGATTTCTGTGATTTTTGCATTGTAATTATTTAATAGTTAAGGAAAATATTTTGAATAGAATATATACAAATGTTACTCAACTGCCATTTGTACGCAGGTTCAGACTCTGTTCTACGCATTCTATCATGTTATGTCATTCTGTAAGAATGAAATCTATTTAAAACAGAGTTTGTCGAGACCTGAGGGTTCTGGTTGCAAAGCTTTAAATGTGTATTTGTGGGTAGTCCGGCTTTATAATCGATTGGTGAAAATAACCCAGTAATTTCTTTTTTTTTTGCAGTCCTGGAGTGTTCTGCTGTGTTCACCTACCATTCACAGCATGAGCAATAAAATGCATAAAGGCAGTAAAACAGATTATTCCCAGCATATGGCAAACACATGAAACACAATGTCTAGCACGTTTCAAAACAACAGATGCAAAAAACCCTTGGCTTTTAAAACTATGAAACAAAAAAATGTAGTTGTTCAGCTTACAATGTGTTACGCTGAAACTAAGGACTATTTTGGAAGCACTTAAAATAGAGCTGTCTTCCGAACAAAGCCAGGGAGATTTTTTTTTGCTGTCCAGTTTCTCTTCTGAACAAATAGGGCATTGAGCACAACAGATGAGGAGGAAGAGAAGAATGAGGCAGTGGTTGTTTTTTTACAACAAGCATCATGAAAATATGCAAAAGGCTTGTAGGCTGTAAGCCAAATGCATAGCTCAGTAATTTAATAGTTCACTATTATAAATAATTTATACGCATGTATTTGCTAAAGCTACAAATAAGAACCACCTACAAGAACTCTTTCTATCCATCTGTCTGCTCCTATTTCTTTATTGTATATACTAGAGAGGATGAAGTATGGAGACTAGTGATGTTCCGGAAGCTGAATACCTTATTCAGAAAGGTATGGATCATCACTTCTAAACGAATGACAAATTCTACTAAATAATAGGAAGAATATTCTGCATATGCTGTCAGCCCTCATGTTTGCTGGATAAAAGATGAGTCAAGGAAAAGCATGATATTATACATAAACATCTACAATCACACACACCATAATGTGTGTGACATGAATGGGTGTAAAATCCTTTAAATTATGGATTCTGTGTAATTTGATCATATTTTCATAGTTGTTAGATTTTTTAACTACTCTATATTTTCTTTCAACTCCCTTGTTCTATAGAAAGTCCTCTTATTTTATCTGAATGCAGAAACAGATACAATTAATTTGAGATGGCTACAGATATAGATAAAGATACAGAAATTGGCTCCACTGTGCACCCCTAAGGTAGTATGACCACCACAAAATATTTCTGTACAAACTTCACAGAAAAAGCAACACTTCTCTAATGCACTAGGACATTTGTTATGGCTAGACAGTTTAATCACAACATAATCACATCAGTAGACAAATGATATAAACTTAAACTCAGTATGTTGTTTGAAACACGATGATGGCATGTACTAACGGTAAACCCATGGCATGAACTAATACCCACATTTTGTAATGACCCGGTCCCAGACAGGATGCCTCCTTCCACAATATAGTCATGCTTAACACAATGGATTCAAATAGAAACTCAGTACATGTTTTTTTGGAGGGGGAATTTGCATCAATGCCAAACCCTATATTTAGACAATTATTTTACATGACACACAGATTGTCCAAGTGACAAAGCATCTGTGTCTGGTTTCAGTCTGATACACCCCTAGCTGATTTAAGCTTCAGGTAAGTGCAGTGATAAGGGAACCGCTGTTAACGATTCTGTGATGCGCTAAAATAAAACATGTTTCAGTAATGAGAGATAGAATTATTTGTTCTAAACGTAATGTGGAATGTAGACAATATAAAAACAAACATTTCTATTTCAGTTTTAGGTAGGTCTGAAACTCATCCAGTATTGGACAGTGTCTGTTTTCAAGTTAATATGGTTTCTGCATCTAGTACTTGTGCTTAACTACAAATACACTATATTAAATATATTGGGACAGCTGAATTCTCCAGTCATATGTGGTTCTTCTCCAACTGTTTCCATTGTTTGCACAGTTTGAGTTGGTGGCACACAGTTGTATAGGATGTCTTTGTATAAGGAGACCCAAACTTGCCCAGCATTCAATGCCCCTGTGCACAAACTGTGAACTCCATGAAAAAATGGTTTACACTGTTTAGAGTGGAAGCCTTTGAGTGGCCTGCTATAGAGTTCTGATCTCAACCCTACTACACATCTTTTAGCTAAATTGGAATGCTCACCCCAGGCCAGTACATTAAAACCATAATCCAGACATTGCTAATGCCCTTGTAGCTGAATGAGCACAAATGTCCATAACCACACTCCAAGATCTAGTGGAGAAACCTTGGTGTCCACAAATCTTTGTTTATAATGGTGTATAAACACAAACTCCAGACAACTGTGTGGAACAAATACACAACAGAAAAAGAGATGTTTCCTAATATTACCTAGAGCGAATACATCTGATTTGTCTTATGATGTTGAGTCACACCACATTTATCCTTCAGACTTCTAAGAAATTTGTATGTTGCTTATTTGTGCTGTAAGAAAAATCATCTTTTGTATATTTTTCTCGTTATCTTGAATCTTGTGATATTATGATTGTGATTGTGTATTAACCTTGTATTACTACTATAATAAGGACATTCACGCTTCAGTAAACACTTTATACTAGTAAAGAGCTTATCTCTGAAAAGTTCAGGCCATACTATTAATGGGACATGGGACACTGCACATAACACACATTCATACACACATTTGCACACACAGGTCATTAATCCAAACTGAAGATAAAACAGGGAAACATGGAGCTCCCTGGAGGCACCAAAGTTCTACCGTAATGGTGAAATCTATGTCACAAAAAAATTAATCACTCTCTTTCACACATATACTGTATAATGACTTTGATTTCATACACCTAAAATACTTTATTGTTCCATACAATTTGGTGTAAGGCTGCACTGGTTTAACACAATCACTTCATACCTCCATTCTGTCAATAAAGTTTTTTCAATTTCTGCTCGTAAAAATTAATTGATGAGTAAAATATATTTTTTCCAGGAAGTCAAATAAATAAATAAATGTATCGGTAAAGATATGCATGCTTTACCTTGAATATAAAACCCCGTTTTATCTCTGTGTTATAGGGACCATTGTAAGAAATAATGTAGCCTTTCTAGCACGTCAAACAATAGCAGGATTGGGCTGCCTATGAAAATTGAATTCAGAGTGTTTCTTTTTTCAACAATAGCAATCTGTTCTGCTTGGAATTGAACGGCGGCCTGGGTTTTTTGATAATATTTATTTTATCTGTCACGATGTTTCTATTGCCAAAGCAATAAAGAGGTCTGACTGTTGAACCAAAATGTAATGCAGAATTTTAAAAACTATCATCATTTATCACTGCATAATGGGTCATACATGTTTGAACCAGACATTTGTATATTGTGATTCTGCCTCTTAGTGTGGAACAATGATGGAATCTCAATATAAAGACAATGCTCTGGGTAAGTGTAAGTGATTTTAGTTGGGGGTGTTACTAACAAGTCCTTTGTCCCATTAATTAGATCAGCATGTAAAATATTAAGCTAATCAATAATTGCACCCTGCAGAAAAAAGGACAACTGTTTAAAAAACTAGGACAAATTCCCCCAGGTGTCCTCCACTGTAATCACATTAGCGAAAGACTATCCTTCTTCCTGGATAATGTATATGGCCTAGAGCAGTGATGGACTGCATGCTCATTACCACATGTTTTGAGATGTTGCACAAAGCCAGCTGTGCAAACAATTTTTCAGAAAACACTGTGTGCTCAGTTAATATGATAGCTTCCTGGGGTCAAAAAAAGGGAATGAACGTGAAAATCACGTTCTATCAGTGAGCGCTAAGAGCTAATAGAGAGTTTAGCATGAAATTTAATTCACCTTTAGACTAACAAAATCTAGCCTTTTTGTCAAAGTTAGACTTTAGATATGATTCTGTAGAAAAACAAAGCAAATGTGACTCCTATGCCCAAACAAATGAGCAATTCAAAAGTCAATGCTTCTGTTAAAAAACAGAAGTCCCACATGACCATCTAGTTTAGACTATGGCCATGGCAACAAATTAAATAAGCTGCACCCTGTATACTTTAAAGTGCTCTATTTATGGATGATCGTTTTGTTCTTTTGATTCCATGTCTGAACACATTTTGGGTACTTGGTAACAGAGAGTCTTTTTTGAATGTTCATTAAGCACGGCAAAGTTCCTGCTATTAATCTTCTGTTAAATTAAATGGTTTCTTTGAAATAAACCAATAACCACTAAATGTTTTTACCATCCTATTTAAACTAAAAGAACTAAAAAATATCAACTGAAATGTTACAGTAATGCTGTAGGAATGATCGAACTCTAGTTAATATCATAGCCTAATTATTTGATAGATTTACTCACCAATCATATGCATATGCATAAGTAAATAAATGTTTTGGTTTCTATAGCAATGAATATAAAAAAGTGTAGTAAGTAATTATCAATTGACTGTACAGTGCATAACAAAATAATAAACGAATCTAGCATAAGAAAGCATAATTACTATATTTAAAATCATTAAAAAATCTCCACTGTAATATTGGCAGTCACTTTGGCCCATTTTCTGTTACAGATCGACCCCACCCCTGTTAAAGAAAGGAAAAATTACGTGGCCCCTCACAGAAAAAAAAGGTTTGGGGGGCTCTGTGCTAATATTGCTGCTTGTTCAGTACACTGTGAGCTGTACTATAAAATGTAGCAACAACTTTATGTTTATTATGATTATGTTGTCCATTAGGATAAGTGATTTACCGTAAAAGATGCAGGATATCAGCAATGCATTTTGTTGTAGGGAATAGTGTACATTTCTGATATGTGCTGTGATATGTGTAAGTCAATCTGGATAAGGATGTCTGCCAAATGCTATAAATGTAAAAGCAAATGTTTTGTAACTCATTAGAGCTAATGCAAGGCCAAAACATTTACTTATTCTTATTGTCAGCTTAAGGGATTTGATTGGCAAGGCAGGTGGTGCAAACAGTTTGTGGGCAGTTAAACTGGCACTCTGCCAGTGCTAAGACCAAAGGATCTGTCACAGCTATTCTCCAGGCTTATCATTTCTGTGCAGAAATCTGAGAATCCACAACTCCTAATGACCATTTCATGATCCAACAAATTACAGCATGGGCATCTAAGTAGAAGTTTTAAAGGTTAAGACAGATTATATTATAGCTATGAGGATGTAGAGGTGATGGACTCAACTGTGTGAACAGCCCAATAGTTTGTAGGGGTCACAAATACAACAGGATACTTGACACCTTCACTGCGTAAACACACATACAGGTTTGTGTCTGTAACAATCCATGTGTGTGTTCCTTACTTTCCCTAGAGTAAAGAAAATACCAATAAATATATTCAAATGCATGCTAAGAGCAGAATTGTAGCTAAAACATTTGGCCAGAGGTGTTTCTCAGTTTAAAGCAATCCCTATGTGGACATAGTTGGAAGCTGTACCAGGTATTTTTCTTTATAAAGAAGCGTGTTGTTGTTTTTTATTGTAATTTACCAGCTGATTCAGATAGCTAACACTTACCTTTAAAACCCCTCAACATTAGCTAAAACAAAACAAACACATTCAGCAATTTGAAAACAGCAAAACAGATCGACATATTTGCATGATCTAGAATTTATTGATCAAAATATGAGGTCATGTTCACCTGAACAGTTTTCATTCCTCAGAAAATTCATTCAGAAATGCAGCAAGTGTTCCAAAATTACATTTTCAATTAAATGAATATGTCTAGACATTGCTTTGCAATTGCCCAAATATCACCCTTGAATAAAGAACTACCCATGTTCGCCATAGAATGTAAGAAAGACATTTGGATCTTGCCTTTTCCACTTTGTTTAATGGTTTTGGCACAAAACTGGCTGTGTAAAATGTTGGCTACGTCTCCCACGTCTCTCTCACAGAGTAAGATGGGATGCAAAAAAGATAAGATAAACAGTAGTTACTGTTATTTCCTCTGTTGCTGATTTTATTTCCTCTGACAGAGACCAGAACAGTATGATCTGGATGGTCAACATTCGAGGGTGGTAAAGTTTATTACAATTCCCCTCCTGACCTTCAGTCTTCATCCATTACTCCTTTTAACCGACCTACCTTCTGTACATGCCTCTTTTAAAAATCAGACAGATAAAGCACTGATTTGGCTCCTCTAATAAGGAGCCAGATACGCTGGAGAACTCTAGTAAAGTGGAATTTGTATGATTTTTGGTAATTTAACAAATTAAGTAAAAGTGCATACTAGCAACTGAAATTTTATTTATTAATGGAGCACATGATTTTTTAGTATTACCAGTTTATATCTAGAAGTTGTCTTTATTATTATGGGATGTTGTATTTTTTTTTTGTAGCCAATTGTGGGGAATTTGCTGCATTTTTCCAAATCGTGGTACTAACTATTCTCAGTTCAACATGCTCTACACTGTGCTTGACTTCAAAGATTATTTATTTTAGCCTTCAACCCTAACAAAGTAAATTCATCTCAGGAAATGTAAAAATTTGGCAAAAGCTAATCTGAAGACACATGAGGTTATCCTCACCTCTTGGGAATATTGAAAAATAAACTAAACGTAATAATAACTTCTTGGAAAGTTAGACAAACTCAAATTTCCAAGGTCTATGCACTTCATACTAAAGTAGACTGACAGTCCGATGAATTACAAAACTCTTACACAAAACTATATCTGGACTTTCTATTCGGAATTATGTTTTATCCTATCTAGCATCACTAATCACTCTAATTCATTTGTTCAAATAAAAATTATTGTAGAGATCACAATGATTTTTTTCTGAACCCTGTCCTAGTTTTTAAGGTTTTGGTGGGGCAGGACAATAAAGACATAGCCAAACAAAAGTCAGAAATCTATTACACTTGACCTGTGCTATAGGCTAGAAATCACAATGTGAATGCACTGCTTTTGTGCTTTATGTGGAAATCTATTGGATTGAATTCCAATTTTATTTGCTATAAAACAGGATCTGAGCAGTCGAAGAGTATTTGCAAACCAGGCCAATTTGGCGTTAATCGTCCTTCCAGTAAATGTCTTGTCTACTGTCCCTTCTACATTTGAAAGATATGTCATTCAGCAGTAATTCCTGCTCCAGTGGATCTGCCAGTTCTTTTGCCAGTGCCAGTTCTTGAACAGTTCCACATTCTTGCTGGACTGTAACCCCAGAACATTTTACATCTGGGGACCGGTGCAGAGAACAAGCATGGAAATGCAGTGTCACCAGGAAAGGTTTATTGGACAACAACAGTATTATTTGCTAGTTACGGCACCAAAATCTCCAGTGAGTACAAAAATAGAAAAAAACACAAAAAAATGTAGTGAGAGTACTTTTACTCTTTTGAAAAAGAAGTATAAAAGAAAAGTACACTTTACTGTTGATTATTAGATCTTTAATAGAAATCCAAGATAAATTGGTAAAAAGGTTAAAAAAGGTTTACAAGAAGGAACTTAAGAAAAAATTAACAGCATGTGACAATGAAAGCTATCTCCATTCACTTTGGAGGGTTATGGCCAGCTGGCTACAGATCGCCCTGCCCAGCATTTACCAAGAACCAGATCCAGAATCAAAATGAAAAACGTTTTGGTAAAAAAACCTGTATATTACTACTTACTGCAGTTCCCCCTAGGTAAATAATACCTATATGTAATCTCAATAGTAGAGTGCTGCTGCCTCATGGCTGCAAACAAATCATTAGAACATCAGCTTATCTCTCAAATAGCAACAATAATTTTCTTTAATACAAATGGAATCAGGAATGAGAATCTTAGGAAGATTAGCAACTTTTGAAAGAATGATATACGAGGGGTTTTCTTTTTCCTGCTTTTATGGATAAGCTGCCATTTGTCAAAAAGTAGTTACTGGCCTAAATTTGGATTAGCTATTTATTATACAGTTCTTATTTACAGTGGCCCACTGGTAGGTTTACTGTAAGCATTTTTAGCATTAAATATACTATGTGACTGTTGAGCTCATTTGGGCATGAAGGAATCCACAATGGCTTTAAAGGCTCAATGAATCCAAACAGAAATGTAGAAAGAAAGTAAGAGTGAAAGTTTTATCTTTAAAAAAAGGAGGAGGTTTAAATATGGAGACTTACTTAACCATCCTGATATACCTTGAGATGATTTTCTAAGAAATGATGGTGAAACATCCTGTTACAGCAATGTTGTGCAAGAACATCTCCAAGGGAATATCACTAAACCTATGCAGTGGGCGTTTCAGGTTAGTAACATTTCCAGAAGTTTCCAAGCACTTGTGTTTAGAAATGGTTTTAGCAGTGATTTAAAACGGGTCATAAATTATGCATTGTTATGGTTTGACACAAGGTTTATAAGAAATAAGGACACATTTACAGCTGTAACATTTTTCCATATAACCGAAGAATCCAAGGCCATGAATCGCAATCATATTGAACATAAGCATAAGCATTTCCTTTTTGAGTTTTGGTAAATCCATCACCAACACCAACACATAAATTCTTGCTCATTTCCTGACCATTGATTTGTTGTTAAGATCGTAAGGCTTATGGGTAAACTTGTGGGCAGCTTCTATAAGAAAGGTAAATGGGGTCAAATAAATGGAAACTATTTAGTTTTTCCATTTATCTAATTTTATTTAATCATATTAATTTGTACCAATGTAACTGATTACTCAATGTAATCAATATAATAAAAAGTGTATTGCATTATTTTTATAGATAGATAAATATATTATATAAACATTTTTATCAAATATTATTTTATATATTATTTAATGAAGCGGGCATTTTATTTAAAACTGTTTTTAAAAATGTAAACTATTCAAATGTTGATCACAAATGTCACGAATAATAAACTGATTTAATAAAAAAAGACAAGCAATTTTATGTTTTGCATTTCTTCCCCCAAACTGTACCAAAATTGACCTGAACCATGACTTAAAAACCGAAACGTGATTTTTTTGTATCGTTGCACCCCTATTATAATTCATTTACCTTTGTATACCAGAATACTGGTGAATTTCTCTAAGTTCATTGCAGCAAAAGTAAATGAAGAAAATGGTAACAAACAATGTTTCAGGAGTGCGTGTGTTTCATGCTTGCAAATTTTCTGCCCAGTGATTAACCAGTTAAAACCCAGTTAAAACCACTAAAAACCTAATATTTTCCTATTTTGGTTAATTATTTCCTGCAGGAGTGTCTATAGTTTATGTCACTATTTGTTATCTATCGTCCCTAGCAGCTCACCCCACCCTTCCAAATCCAAGCTGCCTCCACCCAGTATCTCCAGAAGTCCTGACCCATAGAGGAGTGGCCTGCACGCGCTGCCTACAGGCAGACTTCGTTTCAAACCAGTGACAGAATAAGTAGGCATAAGAAGTTATAACCATTACTGAAAGTCATCACATCGAAACTACTACATGCAGCTTATTGCATTCAATAAAACAAAACGATATGGACATACTAACAGTACAGTAATTCCTTGTCCATTTTAAAGTCATATCATATAACTAAATAAAACTTTTATAAAACAATGTATATGAGGTAAAGTTTAAAATAAAAAACGTAGACGTAACGTTCAGTAATGTGATCAGTTTGTTGTTTTTCTTTTTGCAAAATCATGTTGCCTTCAAAAGATGTACACTGATGGATAACAGTGATGGATCAATCTATCTCATAAATACCGACTCTGATAATACACTCTGCACACCTTCTGGAAATATGTTCCACGTTCTTGTCACAAACAACTAAAAAACACTACATTGCATTCAGTGTTTGCATCGGAGTGAACTTACCTCCGCACTGCTCAGACGTGCGCTGATCAACACGACCACCGCCACAAACAGCGTGCCGCCTAAGACGCGCATGGCGCCCCGAGATGCCGTTTAACACAGAAGAACACACACACAGCTCGAATGCTGATCTCCTTGCTATTAAATATCTATTTTCCTTTATTGCCCTAGAGCCTAATCTACAGGTTTTGTCCGCATCTTTGCTCTCGACGTTATGCGCTTGGTTTCAAACCAGCAGCTCGTACATGAGTCTAACACACCCCTCTCAGACCTCCCACCAACTTCTGCACGTCCGAGCACAACCCAGAGTTTCAAACAAGCACACACTTTTTAAGAGAAGAAAGTGTCTCCAAAGTCCCACAGACCAAGCAGAGATTTACATTTCCCGATTAAAATAAAAGAAGCTCGGACCATCGGATTTACGTCTTTACTGTATTGGCACCGGCGTGCGCGCGCACCGCTCTTCGCCAGCGCAGAGGTAAGAGCGCGCCTGACTTCTGCTTTAACTCCGCACTGGACACTTAGGAGTTTAGTTTTTTGAGTTGTTTGTTTTATAACATTTTTTCTGCTCATAAACAAATACAAGAAGTCGTGAATTTCAGGGTGATTTTCACGAGATACTGTATCTGTAGTATATGTTTTCCTGTTGCATGCACACTACTTCTTGTGTAGAACCAGGTTTGATACTCTGATTGAACACTGCGCTGTAGCTCTATGCTGTATGTGTGTGTGTGTGTGTGTGTGTGTGTGTGTGTGTGTGCGTATGGTGCTGCGCAAAAACCTTTGGTATCTTTGCGCATTACTTTGGCTATGGAAAGCTAATAAACTCTCACAAATGTCTAGGTTGTGTACGGGCTGCCATGTGGTAACTGCGTTCTTCAGTGTGTAGGAGAGAGAAAGAGAGGGAGTGATGCAGCCACAGCACTGTGGAGTAGTAAAAACCTCGAGGTAAACTTTTCACTTTTCACATATCTTTCAGAACACATCCACACATGCAAACCCTCTCATTTGAGTGTTTCTTTTTTCTTATTTTAAAGGGTTCTTTTGATTTCTCTGGTCGTCCTCGTCCTGACGTCAGAAGTTAACGCGGTAAGTTGGTTTGTTGTTATAAGTCCAATGTATGACGTCTTGGTGCGCATCAACCAGCACGCCAGACTTGTGGAAAGTGTGCGCTCCTCAAGTGGGAGTGTCCAGGTTCAGCATTCCCAAGGGCTGGGCCTGATGTTTAACTCTGTCAATGGAATGAGCACATTAAAGCTCTAACCTCTGCAGTAAAGATTCTGAACATCATTCAATCTATATAGATTCACCAAAGAATGTAAATGCATTTAAACTTCATACAGAAGAAAATTGCTTGAGATTTAAATCCTACCTACGTCATATGTGTGTGTGTGTGTGTGTGTGTGTGTGTGTGAGAGAGAGAGAGAGAGAGAGAGAGAGAGCGTTTGAATCCTGCCTACATCCAATATATGCATTCATATAAGTTTGTGTGTTACACCAGTGGTGGTTTCTTTAGGGTATTCTGGTTTCATCCCTCAGTCCAAAGACAATCTTTATGAGTCAAAAATTGGCCAATTTGTTTAAATTAAATTGTAGGATTTAAATGCCATTCAAGGTGCCCGTTTCTTGTGCCCGTAGTTATTTTGTATAGGCTTCAGGCTCGCACAAAACCTAGTTTAAAATAAGTAAAAAAAAAAAAACCAGCCTCATCACTTTGTTGCATGAATTTCACAAGATGTTGGAAACATTCCTTTGAGAGTGGTATGATTACATCATGCAATTCCTGCAGATTTTTCAGGTGCATGTTAATGGTGTGGATCCCGTGTTCCATCACATCCCTAAGGTTTTCTACTGGATTCATATCCAGTGAAGGGCACTGGGGAATACTGAACTCACTGTGATGTTCATCTAATGATGTTCATTAGAATATGGGTAAATTGTGGCCATGAAGAGATTCACATAGTCAATACTAAACAATGCAAATAATATTTAAATAGACAGTGGCATTTAAGTGTTGCCTGACTGGCATTAATGGGGCTAATGTGTGCCAAGAAAAACCTCTCAGACTAGACCTGGTCTCTTTAGATTTTAGTTGTCTAGTTTTGGAGAGCCTGTTCCCAGAGCAGCTTCAGATTACGGTTCTTCATTGTTTTTTTATTTTCATTAATTAGTTTGTTTATTATTATTAGTTTTTTAATTGATAACTAATTGAAAAATCTTTTAGCTACATTTAAAACTTGACAAGACTGATATAACCTGAGCTGCAAACAAAGTTGAAGGTACAAATGTGTGCAGTACAAATGCCAACTCGAATTTCTTTTTAAATCATGTTAAATTGTATCGTATTTACTCCTGATGTAAAACTATATTCTTAATCTCTATGTGAGACTTTATAATCTAAGGCACCATGAAAAGTATAATTGTTGCAGTTGTTGTAATGCTTGACTGTATTTCTGTCAGATATGATCTGCTTGTTTAGGGATGAAGAAACAGGTGTATGAAGTTTACTTCTTAAAATAACATGTAGTGGATTGCATTATATCTGAGGGGCAGGTAAGTATAGATGAACAGCAGACAAGAGGGAAAAAACTAATTAGTAAAACCACAGACACCATGGTTTAGAAAGTCTTTGTGGCATTAAGGATAGCATTTTGCAGTAATATATAAAAAATATTGTACACCTTTCTACAATTCAGTTTTAAGCAAAATCATTGTAACATGCAGAAGCAGCATGCATATCAGATCTTGTTTTATGAAATGGTTTAATATGAGCTTTTCTGCCTTCTCATTTAACTGCATAGAGTGACAATCAAGTTATTAACCATTTATGGTCATAGGTATTTCTGGTGACGCTTGTGGTCAGATTTTTCCTAAAAAGGTTGTGAGATTTTATCATACAAACATTGTCTTGTGCAACAATGAGTATACAAATGTGATAATAAGACAGAAGTACAGCTTGTCTACCTTTTTTTGTACAAATCGGAACAATCAGAACAAAAACTTAGAGAACACAGAATCACACGTTCCTGCATGTTTTCACATCTGCCTAACAATAGGGTCTGATGCTAATACAATCTGGTGCTAAAATACGTAACCATAAACATTTTCTGCTTCCAATGCATGTTATAGGTCACAGCAGTAAATGCTTATATGAGCAATTAAAGGGTAAATTGATGTCTTTTGCTTATATTGTAGAAAAGTCCAGACATTATTTTTTGGTCTGAGGACTGTCTATTGTATATTAGCTTAAGTATCCAATATAGATGATGTAAAGGTCAACACAGGCATTTTTGTTCAAAGGTTAAGACTCACGTGAGAAAGATAATATTTCACTCGTGTACGTGTAGATTTGTTCCTGTCCTGTGTGTTTTCCTTTGTGCATTTTAAATGTCATTTGACTTTAACAGTTTGCCACTAGAGATTACAGAAGCCTTTTAAGTGATTTTGGAAGTATTGCTATATTAGTTTCACATGTTCCCAAGCAGAACACTATTTACTACTGTAGGAGTTTCTTCAACTCCACAGTGATGTCTTCATTTCAGACTTTGCCTGTTTAGAAGTGGAGTATTTTGCCAAAGTCAAAGGTGCTCCTTGTTTTTGGTCTGATAAGATTCTAATGTCTTAATGAAAAGCTTGTGACACTATCAAGGGTATTTTTTGTGTTCCATGTTGGCCCTTGTGCCTCACTAATTGCAGACCTGTAGGAGTTGCTATTTTCAGATCAGCATCATTCCAGAATTTCTTATCAATTCAATGATCTGACTGCAGACTTTTATAGTCAGTATATATTGATCATATATTGTATGTATGTAGTCATATATTGTGTAGTCAAATATTGATTTCCTGTCTAAATCCATCAAAATGCACATGTAGAATTGCCACTTAACCTGCTAACAAACATAATGAATTAGGATCTAATGTTCCTAGAACACATCTCGATCCAATTATTCCCATTCATATTTCATGTGCATTGGCAGTACATGTGACAAATAACCACATTTATTTTTGTAAACTCCCGTTGTCTGTTTTCAAGTAGTTGTTTACATGACAGTTTTAGAAATCTAAGAAGTGCCAAAATCAAGTCACATCTTAATAATTTAAATACAGTTAAAAGTTATAAAATGTTTAATAATATAGTTGAATATTGTTTTTGAATTAACTTAGCATGTAGGTGTTCTAACATCAGTTGTGCTTACACACTAGCCTGATTCAATGCAAGATGTTTTTGAGCACAATACCTGATGTTTCACATTGTGTGGGCTATAGGATTTTCACAATTTCCCAGGAAACATGGTGGAGTTATTAGAAAGAATATTTATCCCACATGTTTGCTCTGATATGGGTTTTGAGAAAATTCCCAGATTTACTAATGGACCTTGTAAAGTGGTATTTAATTGGTCTAGTCAGCAGAAAACCAGCAATTAAAAAGTAACTGAATATGCAAACAACTCTTAAATAAAAAGATCCTTTATTCTGTGGAAATCAGCTGTTAGGTTGGTGAATTCAATACTGGTCCCAAATAAATCCCTAAAACTAATGCATTGTATCTGATTTTTGCAACTGTATCATCTGTTTTAATTATTTGTGTAAGTAGAATTTGTAATGGGTATTGGGGCTTTGAATGTGAATGTAGGCGGGCGGCAGTAAATGCTGAACAATGGCATAAAAGTTGGCCCTAAAATAAGAGAACATGATGCTCACATACTTTCTCATGCACATACTTTCTGGCTCAGTTTTATTAGGTCTTAGGTCTTAGTGACATTCTTAGAACAAATGCTGCTTGTTGTGTAGCTGGATTCTGCAGACAACTAACAAATTGGGTTTGCCCAAAATTAAGTTTTTCCATTTCCATTTACTTTGAGCATTAATAAAATAAATAAATAAATAAATAAATAAACCGCAAGAATATTTAACAAAAAAGGCATGGAAATGTGTATTAACCTTTTAATCTTGCATTTGCACTTTTCCTTCAAATATCTTAATGGTGTATGGTACCAATGATCCCACTTATCTCGACCTCGGTTAACTCGCCAACCCTATTAAGTCGACGTTTTTGAAGTGGAACCGCCAAATTTTCGTTTTGTATAAGCATTTTTTAATCGGTTATGTAAATTTTTTTATGTCGCCGAACCCTAATATCTCGAGCACAAGGGGGGGCAAATTTGACACTTAACGTCGGTTATGTCAGGAATCCCCCTGCCACGCCACCCTTCGGCGGCGGCATTCCCTGAAGCACCCTGCTTCCTCTCCCATGCGGGCGAGCTCCTCACAGTCATGCTGATCACACACACCTGACTCTCATTCACTTACTCATCCCATCTCCTATTTAAGCCCCTCACCTAAACACACTCGCGGTCCGTTATTGTTTGTGCATGATCGTATGTGTTGGGTTATGGCGGTCTGTGTAATCGCGTATACGTATCCCGCTACGTTCCCTTCTTCTCGGACTCCGCATTCTCTCAACGGCACCCCGGATTACCCCGATCCTGCTGTTGACCAATCAATCAAATCGCGGCAACGCTGTTGTGTAAAAAAACCTCCAAAAACACGTGCATGCACATTCTCATTTAATAACGCACATCATGTACATAAAGAAATTTCAAGCACGTTAATATATTGCCGCCATATTGGTTTTCGTTTATCTCGATCATCGGTTATCTCAACGCTTTTTGGTGTCCCCCTAGGCCAGTGACATAACCGGGTTCCACTGTAAATCAAATATGCAATCAAATAAATGAATTTGTGCTTCTGAAATTCATAGATGCCATACAGAAGGAAGTCAAATTTTGTGCATTTTCAGTCACTGTGATCAAATCATATTTTATATCAAATAATCCTGAAACTGTGTGCCACCATACTGACAACATGACTAAACATTTTGATGATCTTGTTTGTGAACAATGACAAAGGGACTTTTCATTCTGATGGGAATGACATGTTTATTGGCACAAATACTTTTGAGAGATGAACTAAGAATTTAGGGTAAAGCACAGGCTTTTGCATGAAATCCAAAATTTTTGTACAAATTATTTTGAGAATTAACTTACTGGTTTGCAAATATTAAGGATGATTCAAGAAATGCTCCAAAGCAACTGAGAAAAACTGTAATTATCATATATTTTTATTAGTTTTTAATTATTTCAACATAAAACTCCATAAAAACAATTCCCTATAGGTTGTTTGGTCTATCGTGTTATCTGCAAAAGAGCGGGAAAATCAGCCAAACAAATTTAGTTATGTGGCAAATACAATTCCGCGATAAACTGAGGGCATGAGATTCGAACCGCGGTAAAACGGGGGCTTACTGTACTTTGTGCACCCCCGCATGAGATGGTTGATGCTAAAGAAAAACATGTTTCCTGTATACTGTATGAGGGCACCCCACATGGCATAAGCATTGTCTGTAAATATAGTCTGCATATTTGCCACTGTTTAACATTGTTAATCCTCACTGGGGAAACCCCTCTGACTAATCTATAGTTTTATATGCAGGTGGTCCCTGAGGTTATGTGGGATACGTGTGAGAGTGGGTGGGTGCACGGATTTGCATGTGAGGAAAGGCGTTGGACTAGGCAAAGCGAGATGTCTATGTATGATAAGAACAGGAAAATGGTCGCTCTATCATGTGCCAAAATAATAAATTCAGAAACAGGAGACAATTCAGGGAAGATCTATTGTGTTGGATTAAAGGAAATAGGAATGGAATTGAGCCTCAGATGAGAAGACCATGTGCTGAGGATCTTGTTACTTTCGTTTAAATTAGTTCAGCATACCTGTAGGAATAATTGGTTATTTATTTAGCTTTAATACACATATACACAGTGCACTGTATGTGTTATAGACCTTATATCTGAATGTGAGCTGGTTTGTTGATATATATATTCGATGTTTTTCTGAAATGTGCCCTTTAACTGAATACCAGGTGCAAAATGTTGTTCAGCAAATGGGTTTTGGTGCTTTTGCCAATTCTCTCTCTGTTCTAAAGTTTTTTAAACCATTTATCGACTGAGAGGTTTTTGCCTGCCGAAAAACATAAGACCTTACTGCTGTAGGATGTGTGTATGGAAAGTAACACTGCTATATTGGTAATGCCCTCTTACAGAAAAAAGCCCTTATATAAAGTGACATCATGGCCTGTTAGGTTAAGCAGAACCTTACACATTACAACCCCATTATGCTTCTGTCTCTCTTTCTTCCTGTTGCTATCTTTCTGTCCCTTTCATTCCAGAGGATGTACATCTGTATACTAAACATCCTGATTTTAAAATAGTCCTGTGACTGGTAAACTAATGGATTTGCCAGATCGTTTAGCTGAAAAAGTCACGAACAGGAAGTAGTTACATGCCAAAAAATATCTTTAAGATGACATTCCCAGAAAAAATCCTTTGCAGTATTTTTTTAGTAATGTCCAGCATTACATTGAACAGTATAGACTAAATTTATTTAACATATAAACAAGTTTTTTATGTTGGGAATGTGATCGTATTGGTTTTATCCTAATAAATGAATTAATTATACTTTTCAAACACTCAGACAGACAGACAGACAGACAGACAAACAGATAGACAGATAGACAGACAGATAGAGAGACAGGCAGATAGACAGACAGACAGAAGGACAGACAGACAGACAGACAGACAGACAGACAGACAGACAGACAGACAGACAGACAGACAGACAGACAGACAGACAAACAAACAGACAGAGATAGATAGATAGATAGATAGATAGATAGATAGATAGATAGATAGATAGATAGATAGATAGATAGATAGATAGATAGATAGATAGATAGATAGATAGATAGATAGATAGATGAATGCATGGATGGATTGAAGCAGACAAAGATTAATTGACAAAATTATTGCCTCGAAGTCATTGAAATAGTTTAAAGAAATCACCTGTATTTTGTCATTGAGTTCTGGGAAAGTAGATATTATATCTTGTTCACAAGACCTTAAATAAAAAGTCTTGGTGTTGTTGAATTGGTTCTAATCTGGGTTTAAAAATGACATGTTCACACCTGTTCAAACAAACCAAAATGAAAGGGCTAACACATCATAGATCTGGTTGCTATTATTATTACATCAACAACCAAATCAAATGATGTAAAACAATGTAGAATAGTGAGGATAATTATATAACAGGAGACTAGGATGCCAGTGATGTCATGTAATGATGAATGATTTAATAATGACCAGCTGGTCATGTTTTGGTTTTCACTATATGCAGTTACATTTTTAATAGGTGATGGGTGGTTACCAGTGCACAGTTAAACTTGTCACTAGAACACTCTTAAAGTAAGCACCATGCCATGTTGGTCTTTATCACATCACACTTCATAGCTATCATCCTCTGCATTCCAAGGCCCGTATATGGAATGGGGTTATGGTGGGGCTACTGGACGTTACATTGCAAGAATACGCAGTGTATTGTATTGTATTGTATTTTATTGTATTTTATTGTCAAATACTTAGTTGGATGACATTAGACAGATTATCTAACCAAAAATCCAATGAGCAGTGTTTGTGTACATTCATGACATATATGTTATGGACAAAAGTATTGGGACACCTGAGATATGTGGTTCTTCTCCAAAACTGGAGGCACACAATCGTATATATATATACAATATATGATATGGTTTTCATGGTTTGGAAAGGAAGCTCTTGAGTGGCCTGCTATAGAGCTCAGATCTCAATCCTAGTGAACACTTTTGGGACACTGTCTCACTAACACCCTTGTGGCTGATGAACAAATGGTGGATAGCCCTCTCTGGGCAGATTTACAGATGTGCCATATTCTTTTTATTTTCAGTAATAGATTTATTGGTGCTTCAGTGGATGATCAAATTCTGGATAATTTGTTATAAACAAATCCAGATTGAGATCCAGATAACTGCACATAAGTGAAATACGTTCAACTGATTCAAGTAGAGGGGTTCATAATAATGGGAATAAAAACTAATGCAAACTTCAAGATTTTTATTCATAGATTTTGCCTTCACAGATTTGTGTATAGATTCAAGATAATTTGTAGTTGTTTGGTAATGTATAACCCACTACAACCACTAAATCCAAACCATGATGCAAAACATCACATTTTGAGGTTTACTTATGTTTGTAAAACTGTGGTCTAAATGAAACAGTCTGCACATGCTGTTGTGTCTTAGTTTAGATAAACATGGAAGATGACTCCCATGGATTCCAGGGCCTTCCTTGTTTCCTTTTATAGGCTGTTAGCTACCCCTCATAGTGTATGGATTCTCTCTCTCTATTTGTGAAGTTACAGAGGTTTGTGGTCCAGTTTTGGCAGTGGTAGTCAAGGAAACAACATTTCCATGTCACTTCGCACTCTTTCCCTCTCTCTTCACATGCAGTGCTGAGCATGATGCTTGTCCTGAGGGGAAAGATGGATAATAGCTTTTAAATGGTGGTATGCAAGAGTGAGCTAAGTCTCAGCTGTGTTTGTGTATTGTTCATTAGAAACAGTAACAGACCACCTTGGAGTACAGGTGCCCTTACTTTACTGAACACATACTGGTATATAAGTAAAAGCAAGACTGTTCATTATTATAGTGTATGTATAAATATATATGTATTAAGCAATTAAACAACAATGGTTGTAAACATGTATAATCCAAAAGGGTGGACAAATCATACATTCATAAACAACCTGCCAGGCAAGTGAATTCTTAAGTGTGCTGCCTAGTCCCACTTTCAGGTTGCCTAATTAACAAAGCTAAAAGTGGTCACATTGAATAATTTAAAACAAACCAAATTAGTAAGATATTTAAGCCATCAATGCAGACTAATATTTAATGACCACATGATCATGCAGTATATTCAATTTGTGTCTCTCACAAAAAGTCATAGGTCACTGGCAAACAATACAACTGGCTATAAAACGTGGTGACGTGTCCACATCCAAAAGTAGAAGTCTTAGAAGTATTAGAGTCTAGATATAGTTTAAGATGGGGTGGAATTAAAAAGTCAATAAGAAGTACTAGTCTTTTATATGCTTTGTTACAAAAGAAGTATGCAGTGTCAATACATGTATCAAGTTCATAGCATATATGTGTAGACACTGAAAAACATAGATAGAAGACATGAGAAACACTTACTGAATTAAAACCTTGGATTAAAGATCAACAAAAAACCCATTAGTCTTAATTATGAGCTAATGACTGTAGATAAACCTGTATCTTAAGGAAAATCAATTATTTTGCAGAGAGACCCCAGACCTGTCCATTGTTGTTCCCTCCCTGCTTTTCCTCTCAATTGCAAGAGCTCCCTCATTTCCTAGAAAGAGATGCTTATGCAATACCATTAAATCCACAATTTTTTATGACTGTATTTTTTTATTATTATTGTTTTATGCATTACAGTATTAACAAGATAAGCTTTCCGGCTGTCATTACAGACAACAATTAAACAGAAAGGTTCAGAATGTTTCTGGAAAAGAGGAACCTTCTCTGTGCAGGTCTTTGCTTTGCTGCCTGGTTCATTTAGCTATGTCAAGAACAGGAAGCACTGATTAGAGCAGTGGACCTCTGGGAGTTGAAGTTCAGTTTCTTGACTGAGAACAAGTTTGGTGTGGAGAGATCCAGCTGTGCCTGGATGTTGTTGATGCAGGACTAGTGCCAGAATATCAAACTGATATAATGCATGCTCATTTTCTCTTCCTCTCTGGTTTCAGCTTTCTGTGTTGTGGTTTATGCTCAGCAAATTGCATTACATTCATATATATTGTAGAAAAATTTGTTGTCTTATTGTTTACTCTCTTATATCGATATATCGAGAAAATATTTCTGTGTTATTCTTTAAAATTACTCAAAATGTTTCTCTCCACTTCATTGGATTTGTTGCTATTTACCCTCTATTTGCTGCACATGTCTATATATACACAATTTGTTACAAACAGTTCTCAAGCTCGTGAGATGGAACAGAGTTTGGAGGTTTCCAGAAACTTCCCCATGGGAGATGGGAGTAAAACAGGCACTTTTGACCTACAGCTGCTCACGGAAAGGGGCCAAAGAAATGTTTCTCTGTCTCTTCTTCTTGCTTTCTCAGATCTTTTTTTTTTTTTCCAGTTCTCTTTATTTTTAAATAGTATAAAATTTCTTTCTATGTTTTGTAAAGACCATAATGATGCTTTTTTATCTTAAAATTTCATATATGTTGGTAATACTTAGTCATTTATTAATGCAGCGAGTCGATGTATTCAATCAACTTAAATAACTGCTAGCTAATAGACATTTCATTATTAAAATCAGGCATTCTAAGACGTAATTATGCTTTCAGCAAAACAATTTTAAACTTTTCACAATTACAAAATGTTATCTAATATATAAATCCTATATTTCTATACTGAATAACATTAGTTGGGTTTAAACAAAATCAATCAATCAACATTTTATTTTTGCTAGATGTGGATAGAAGAAAATAAATGTAAATAAATAAATTTATTTGTTTGTTTGACTACTTATTTACATAGCTAATTACTTACGTACTTACTTATATACGTACTTAGCCTGACAAACTTTTCCAGACATTCAAACAAATATATATATATCTCTCCAAGATATAAAACGGGATTATTCCATCCGAAGAATTGTAGAACTCATAGAAGTATGTGGCAGAGGAAGCATGGACTGTTTCCAGCTGTAGTAAAGCCTGATGAGAAGTGGAAGGACCAAAAAAAAAAAAAAAAAAAAAAGATAAAACTGACCCTTAAGAATTTGGCTTATCTGATGAGCTGTTTTAATTGGGAAGATTTAGTGTTATATTATACAAAATCAAAAGAGTGTGTGTGTGTGTGTGTGTGTGTGTGTGTGTGTGTGTGTGTGTGTGTGTGTGTGTTATTAATCATTCATATAGAACATAAAACTGGTTTTGGCTGCCAGTGGAATAACCCACATGAACCTCTTTGTTGTTGTTTTTTTATGCATTATAAATGATTTGTATGATGTCTGGGTGAGTGTTCAGGCTTCTGCTGTTTAGGCTGATTTTTATCTTTTTGCATCTGCATATCTTGTCGGTTTTAACCCAAGTTGCTAATCACTTGTTCTTTAGCTTAAGATCAGAACAGAACAAATATCTTTGACTAGGATGAGTCAGCCATCCCAGCCATAACATGGCCTTATTGTGCCTTCTCATTAAATATTCGCCCTTTCCTCCTTTTTTTTCCTTTTCACTGGGCTCACTTTGTGCCTTCATAAAGGTCATTTAGGTGTAGTTACATCTAAAAGAGGCATTCCTAAATTCTCTGTCTATTATTTTGTTCCATTGGATCAGATATACTGTTGTTCTCTTGTGGAAGGAGAACCGCTGATAAGAAAGGGTTTATCAGTGTAGATGATTCTAATTAATGTTTACAAATTTATTGGAAGGAGATGTTAAAAATTGGGCGCATTCCCTATTGTGATCAAAAGGAAGGGAGAGTGCATTCAAGACACACTGCACAGACAAACTAGAGGTTAATGGATTTGGCCTTGGCATGACGTATGTCTCAAATAGTTCAGGAATGGCTCTGTATTTGAATATTATTCAAGTCAGTGATTTTAATACATATCATCGATTAACAGATTGGCAGAATGTCATCAATATCTCTTTTTCATTATCCACAGTGTCCACAGCGAAATTAGGTTTTGTATACGGCCTGTATTTCCCCAGCTGTTTGTAGCAGATGTTTCATTTCACTGAAAAGCCATATTGAAAGCATTTGCACTGAACCTGTCACTGTTTATCATCACACATTATCAGGCATCAGTATATTTACAGGAAGCCGTTTAGATACAGTATATTCAGGAAAACCATATGCAGTCGACTGGCATTGCTGGCATTTTTTACTGCTTAACAGATACCACACTCCCTTATATGTATTAAACAGAGCAGCCTACATGTTTGTATGACAAAACCCACCCACAAGGCACATTCTTCTCTCATTATATCTAACCCATTTTGAACTGTAAACATTTGTTTAAAGGTGGGATGTCTTTTTGGGCTTTAGGTATTCTTTGTACATGATTTCTGGATTCCTGGTTTGATTTTGATATCAATAGTTGGATTTGGATTTGGAATTATTGTCAATGTGGAGTTTCTGTCCTCCAGCGTATTCTCAACCAATATTCTCTTCATTCATTCATATTTCTTCAGTAACCAGTTTATTAATGGAACACACCTGTATATAAACGCAGCATTGTTGTAGGCACTTTGCGGTCAGTCAACTCAAAAATCAGTTTTCTACCAAAATTCATTTGACATTCTCCACTTTTGCAAAGCCTTTTTTAAGTCAAAACATCAGGCCAATGTTTGGTGATCCCTGATTCAGCGGTCTTGTGGTGAAGATATTCTATCACGAGACTGACCCCTTTGACACTTGGTTAGGGTCAGTCTTCATGCAGATAGGATCACAGCTAAGGTCAGAGGTCAATAGACAAGAGGGCAGAAAGTCAGGGTTCAAAAAGCTTTGAGTGATTCAAGTTATGAGACCTCAGGACCCTATCACAATCCAAATGAGCAGCTCTGTCGAGAACCTGCATTGAGTTACACATGACTGGCAATTTATTCAGTTGTTCGAACACTGGGCTTTTCATTTCAGCTTTAACTGATTATAAGGACAATATAGAAGAGAATAAAAGTGAAATATTATTTGAACTTTGTTGATAGTGTGGTTGAGAACAACAAATTAGATCAATAAATCAGGAAAGAGACAGATCCATTTATTCATTCAAAAATGTGTAACTCTTGTTAGTTGTTCTGTTTATTCTCTTGCCATTTGAAGAACACAGTTCTATTTTATCATGTTTGAAAAACTATAGCTCAAATCTTGATTTCAACAAATAACTTCTATACAAAGACTACTTTTAATTTATGCATATTTAATATATGTTTCATGCAGTGGTGGACAAAGTACACAAACCATGTACTTAAATAAAGGTAGAGATGCAGCAGGTAAAATATGACTCCAGTAAAAGTAAAAATGCTCCGTTTAAACTTTCACTTGTGAAAAAATACTGAAGTATTTTCCTTCAAATGTACATCAGTATTCAAACTACTATAATTTATTATGGCTATAATGTTCTTATTATCAATTTTGTCACAAGACGCTTGCTTATTCGACTCAGTTTATGTGAAAAGACTCTAATGTTACTCTTAGTACACCAATCTAATAATAGAATGATAATAATAAGTCAAACAATGATTGATATCTATCAAATTATCATGAGCTCTAAAACTTCTTTTTAGCTACTTCACAAGTGTTGTGGCAAGTTAGAGTGAAGAGTTTCCTCCATTATTTATTACTCTTAAAATGTTCTGCTTGCTGTTGAACTGACGCTGAACTGTATGTTGGTGATAAGTAGATTTCACCGAGCGGCAATCAATAAAAGTTTTAAACAGAGTGCGTGTTATACCCTGATCGGTTACTTGCTGTGTCCTTGACCAAAGTTTTTAGCCACTAATAAATACTAATAAATAAATAAAATAATAACTAAAAATGACTGATTTCGCAAAATGTAATGGAGTAAAAAGTGAGATATTTGATTTGAAATTTAGTGAAGTTAAAGTGAAGTCTCCCCAAATAGAAATACTTCAGTACAGACACATGAAAAAGCTACTTAAGTACAGTAAAGAATTGCATTTCCTTTGTTACTGTCCACCACTGGTTTTATGGTTAAACGTATATTTTGTAGCATTAAAATTTTACTAAACATGCTCCTGTGCACAACACAGTGTAATACTTCTTTTGGGATGAAAAGTAAGGAGACCAAAATATTGTCTTCCTAGAAGAAAAAGGGTTATTATAGCAGGAAAGGGGGAATGAGATGTTAAAAAAAGCACACACGGATTTGATGGTCAGGTGTCTACAAACCTTTGGCCAAAAAGAGTAGGTCTTACTCCAAATTTGTATTATCTATCAACTAGTAGACTGGGCGGACATTACGATGTCAGAGTGCAAGTCAAAAAATGTTTGGAATCTATGTTTAAATGTTAGAAAAAGCAACATGTCCTTATTTGGTAGTTGAAAGCAACCTTCTGAATTTCTCAGGGTGCCCTGTTCCTCATGAGGAGGACATAACATAGTAATAACATTCTCAGTGGGACTTGGAATTGGTCCATAACAATGCACAGTGCTCATGGAGCTGACTAATATCTAATGCCTTTTTTAAAACAGAGTCCTTCCGTTTTATACCTTGTTAAATTGCATCAGTCTTTTAACTAGTATGTAGTGACTAATGAGTCATTTGCAATCATTCTTCACTTCATTTACTTTATTTACAGTTACTATCTCTTGAAAAAAGCTTGTGAATGGACATGGCATCAGAGTACAGGGAACATCTGCTGTTATCAATCTTTTTCATTTGATCACCCAAATCAAGGCTCAGTCAAAGCTTTAGTATACAGAGAGTGACTGTGTTTTTTTCTCCAGCTCTCACGCAAAAGCTTGACGTCTTGAGCTCGGTTTGTGCCAGACACCTGTCTTCTGGCTTAGCTAAGGCTGTTTTTTTAGAGCTGTGAGAATATTGTGGAAGTGGCTGAAGCTGGAGTCTTTTGCGGTTAGTCAAGAGTCACCGAATTGCTCAAGTGTTTCCGCTCGGTCTAAACTATCTGATTTGTAAAGAGGCATGTCTTATTCTATTACCCTCTTCATTAGAAAACACATAATCTTTTCACCTATCACATAAAACTTGTGAAACTGTAAATTTTTACTCCAAAATATAGCAGGTCTCCTGTGGTTCAGTCACAGATTTATCATGTTCTACAGTATATGGATTTATGTATGGAAGTTTAATTACAAGTATCACATATATTAATAACCTTTTAAACTTAAATAAATTCATAATCGATTATGCATTTACAATATTGTATTGAAATGGACATTCATGGTTTCAGGGCATTCATGTGTCACTGTTGTGGAATGAGGCTGGAAAATCCCCTGTCTAGTTCTGGGGGGTCTGAAAATGTTCCATTGTGAATAAAGACCATTGACATGGTTTTCCAGTTGCATAACAAGTGGTCTCTTATGTCTTCGAGACATCAGTGTCCACTGTCAGCAACTGGCACATTTCATTCAGATATACATCTTGTCAGCATCTTTAATCTATATAGGGAAATGTGTAATTCCCTCAGTTAAGTTTTTGTGAAGTGATAATGGCTGAGCCTTGATCTCTATGAAGCCAACACCCTCAACCGTGAGATTCTGAAGTGATCTCATCTAAAGCAGTGGAAATGAACAGTCATTCATTAATGAATGATTAATGAAGTAATTTATTAAGGCTGAAGCACAATAGCAGATAAAACAAGAAAGCATACAAATCTGCAAAAATGCTCCAACAATTAATTTTGCTGTTCCACTGAGTTTAGCTGCAACAAGTCAGCAAACTGTTTGTCATGAAGTATAATTATGTGTGAATATTTGTCACTTTGTACAGTAAGTATGTTGCTTTAATCACTCTTTCTGGGAGTGTATTTATTGCTTGGCTTAGTGTACATAAAAGCAGCAGAATATGAGCTTAAACAGAGTTGGATTAAATTTTCCCTTAAATTCTTTTATATGTTAATTGCCCTTGAACATGGCCCTCGGGAACTACATATTTATTTTACATACTGTATATTACATATATTTACGAATGTTCTGTAAATAATTTTGACTTCCAAATGTACACCAATTGTTCTCTTTTGTACTGAAAGTTTAGCTGGACTTTTTTTTTTTGCTGTGCACATTTTTTTTATTTTCTGCATAGCTTGTATGCAGATGTATGTTAGCTATGTGGGGTTAGTTTTTTCCACCACTGCAGCTAAGGTTTTCTAAATGTTATTTATTTACACACAGTAACAATACATTGTTTTATTTCATTTGTAAACTTAACAATTGGTTACTCAGGTATTTTTAAAGTACATTCTATTATTTACAGTACAGGTTATTGTATTGTGAGTACTGTTTTGCAAAGTGAATACATTTATCATAGTCTGAAAATGTGTTTATATTATAGTGAAAAACATCTGAGGAATTCCATCTTGTTATTTATCTTTATGTTTATGAATGTGATTTTGACCATGTGTGCTTTAGTCTTTGTCTACCACATGGTCCCGCTATTGTTAATCACTGAACACATACTCTTTGCTGTTGAGCAGACCTCAACTGTTTGTCTGTAATGCTTTCACATGTGCTTTTACTTAACATTCAACATTGATCATTTCAACTTTAAAAAGTTGTGGTATATTATTCCACATTCACCTGTTCCTATCTGAGAAATGAACAGATAAGAAAAAAAATTTTCTTGAAAGAGCCGCTACAGTCATTGGTAACAAAAGTCTGGCACAAAACTGCGTGTTTGGGCGTTACAAAAAAATATTTGCAGGAGTTATGTATATATTATAAGAATATACTGTAATCGCTAATGACAGACTTGACAGAAATGTTCAGAACATGTGGCCGGTTTGATTCATGAGTGTGTGAAGCCCAACTAACAATCCAACCACATGAATACACATGAAGACTAAGTTTAACACATTTTCACATAATGCAGAAGGTTCAATAGGAATAAAATACCCCAAACGGTATTTGAATTGATTGAATTGTTGGTTTGTTCAGGTAAAATAGTATTGTGGAAGTGATGGAAAATGCATTTATGGAAAATGGGGACTGGGACATGACTAAGCAAATCACCTTTGTTACTCATCGTCTGTGGTAAATAAACTAAAGCAATAAGCTAAAGTCATTTTTCCCTTGTTATTTGGGTTTCCATATTGTGTAGGCTTTATCCTGTGGTTTATTCTTTCAACTTTTCCACCTGACAGAACAATGCCTTTATTCCACCGGATATCCCACATATGTTTTTGCATGATGACTAGTTTGCAAATGAAGATTTCACAGATTAAGTAGTTTTGTTATGTCCAAGGATTCACTTGATAAATCTGTTACAGTTATTTGCTTCACTTAAGAATCTTTATATAGAACCTACCAAACTTGTCTATATTTTAATATTACATCTCAAGAATAAGATTAAAGACTTTGCATAACTTAGACATTGAAATATCTGTTTTGAGCATTTAGAGATTGAATCTCTAAATGGATCTCTTTGTTGTGTAGGCTAGATGTCTCAATGTGGCCTTTGTATTTTTCACATTTAAAATCGCATGTCTACGTAACAAGACAGAATTCCTTCTATTCACATTTCCACATCTCTGCGCTGTAAGAATAAAAGCCACCGGTTGTCTTTTATTGAGAGACGGAAAGCACATGCTGACATGTGGTTTTATGGAAAACAGGGTTACTGCATAAGTCTAAAAAATCAGTGTGTGGGAATGGCTGGTGTGTTTGTTAGAATGGAGTCTCTAAGGATGAGATTGCTTGCCTAATAAGCCTTATAGAGGTTCTATGCTGTGCATGTGAATGCCTTCTTACATATATAGGATTATCATGTAACAGAACCTTGTTGCACTTGTGCATGACAAAAATACATGACAAATCGAATCGATCACTTCATAATTAATCAGCACGGTGGGTAAATACTAAATTGGTCCAATCAATCAGTGATTTTGTGTGCCATTTCAACCAAGATTACCAGCTAGAGCAATTAAATGTTTTTATTAAACATATATAAGATACATCTTAGTATATATAAAGATAGATTTTAGTATAATAACTAAAATAAATCTTCATTAGTCCAGTAAGGACTTTGTATCGTATAGTTCAGTAAGAAAATGTAAAGAGTAATTAAACTATTTGTTTACATATTTATGCCTACCATCTCTACACTCTTAGTACTGGGATGGAAAGTTAATGAATGCCGTAGCAGAGAATTATGGTTCCCCCATGGTTTACTGTGTGTCATAATATGAACATTAACTGCTATAAATTATCACCATATCAGTGAAGACCAAAAATGAACAGCTGTCAAATCTTTGACAGATGTTAAAAAACTTGGTAATTTTTGGTATTTTGTAAAGTTTCTTTTTTTATTTAATGTACTTTGTCATTTTTTTCCCATTTAATAAGGCTATAAATAAGCTTAGAAGTGGAGCTTAAACCACAAGCTCATTAGTGTGCGGTAAACAACATTTACTGCCTCCAGACTAATAATTGTTTTGTTTTTTACTTTTTAGGGTGGTAAGAAGCACAGTGGGATATGTGGGGGAAGAGACTGCAGTGGTGGGTGTCAGTGCTTTCCTGAAAAAGGTGCAAGGGTAAGTGTGTCTATCTGTCCTATCATCCACTGTTCATCATTACCACTGGCTCAGCTTTAGCCTAGATCATTAGGAAACAATTTGAGAGAAACAATTATGTTTTTGTTCTTGTTTTTTTTTTTTACAACACCACAAAAGGGTAAGGGTGCCTTGACAGATTGATTAAACCGTTTTCATTTACCTTTGACCTGAAACACATCATTCATAGTGAATCATAGAACCATTTACATACCTATCCATTACACCTCACACTTACGCACACTCTCATTTTGACCTTAAGGGTCACAGATCAGTTACATACAGTTTTTTTGTGGTTTAATTCTCTCACACCTGTCTTTGTATGTTTTCATGTTTTCAACATTTTGATGTGTGAAAGGTTCATGAGGTCAACCGCAAAGATCTAACTGCCATATGTTATGAGAACAAGCATATAGGATCAGACTAGGCATTAACGAAAAAATCGGAGAGCAAAGATTACAAGGAGGCCTCAGTAATAACCATTAAATGTGTGCAGTCTTTCAGTAGAATATGTTTTACGGTTTTCCATGAAGAATTCTGTTATGCCAGAAGGCAGCTGTATAATGTATTGTAATGGATCTTTCTGTATGCAGTCTTGACTTTAGGGATTTCTCTTAAATATGGACTGGTACAAATCTAAATTGCATACCTTAATCTGACAAGTAATGTCTATCGATTAAAAGAAAAGCTGTAATTTTACATTTAGGTATAGAAAGCTTGCTCTTGAACTGTGCTTTACTGTTAAAGAAAGTATTAACTACTTTGCATGTAAGTGTACTGTTTGTACAACATAGAGGTGAACTTATGCTTACTTTGGTGAAAGGAAGTCCTTTAAGGAGGAGTAAGACAGAGAGAGGAAACATTCCACAGCAAACACCAGGATGCAAAGGGCCTCATGAGTATGGGTCAAGTTGTCAGCGCTATCTTTCTTCCTTGCCCCGTACCGGAAAGGGAAAGAAGGTTTGATTGTTTTTGAGTGGTGTATTAAGTGCATTAAGTCTGGCTTGCTCTGACGGTGTTTCCTTAAATAACATTATTTACTTTTGTTCTATCAACCATAAAAAATGCACCATTAAATTTAAAGGAGATGCCAGCCTTTCCCTGGTGGTCTATTCGATCCATTCAGCATCCCAAAACAAATAGGTCATTTGACTTCCGTTTTGGCTTGTTTATTTGCCTTTTCTTTTCATTGTTTATGTATTCATTTCCTTGTATATCTTGCATCTTTGCATAGCTTCTATATTCCACATATCAAATCCACATCCTTCCATTGGCATATTCATAAATACTGTCTTTAGGGGAACCTGGAGCCTCACAGATGTCTGGGTTTATTTACTTCCCTTTTATGGTCCCTGTGATATTTGGCTGTTCAAAAGGAACATGTGCAGGTTTTGTAAAACGGGACAATGAGAAACTTTTGCAAAATATATTTTTTTAAATCCTACAAATTGTAATAGGGGTGTGTGCTATATTTTTTGCCAAGACATTATATCCATCATATAAAAGGATGTAAAACAGACTCGGTCTGTTACATGTTATTGCATTAAATAGATTTTGCAGTTGTTTTTTTGTAGCTATTGGTGCAAATGAAGCAAATGATTATTTCTACTGTAGCCTTCATCTGCTATGTATCCTTCAGTATTCACAGATGCTTGACAGGATAGATTTACAAGTGCATTTAAATGATCCCTTGTGATGATCTGTATATTTATCAGCTTGACATCTTTGTTAAAACCTCCCTTAATTCCGTTATCCACTACTAAACGTAAAAGGCTCCCTAAAGACAACGCCCTAAGTTTGTTGACAGCAGATCTAAAATGAAGCCACAGTTTACAGAAACAACATTAAGGCTAAACAGAAGCATTGCACAATAATCTCAAGCAAAACCACCCAATTCTTTTTTAATTTTATGTTTACTTTATAAAAGTAGGCCATGTCCTGGTGGTACATGCTTTCAGACATGAGGGCATGATGCTGTTTGGCAAAATTACCAAATTACCAGAGATACCAAAAAGAAGAAATGTGCAACTATTATGCATTGCTGTAATGGTAGGAAATGTTTTCAGTTTTTTGCAAAATTCATATCTTTTATGTGCAAAGATGTTTTAAAAATATTCCAATGAAATTTTCTGTAGATAAGACATTTCTGCAATTTAACATAGTCACTGGTAGTGATTTAGAAAGTGATAATGGTAAAAGAAATATATTTTCTTCAAAATAGAATATAGCCATGAGGAAAAGTCTGCACTGGCGAAATCCACTATGGGAAAATGCAGTGCACAGAACCCCTGGAAAAGGAAGTGACACACGGATGTTCAGCACAATGAGTACTATCAGATCTCTTTTTGGGAAAAAACACTAAAGACTTTCTTTTTACGCTACATACATGACCAGGGTCACTTATAATTGGAACTATTTCCGTAAGTAAATACATAAAACATTCATTTGCTACTGGTAGAATGTTACACACACCCCAAACACTCCATTAGAGAATATAATGACTTTTTGTGATACCTGCATCTGAATGGAAAGATTAGATAAACTTGGAACACTTTTTCAGTCTCCTTTTGATCATGAACATGCCAGTCGCTGGTTCGTTGGTTTCATGAAGTTTGACCTGTATTTTAACCCATGTTACAATATCCTCCACCTGTAACTGTCATTTGATAGCAGACAGCTTGATATTCCGTTTTTGTTTGTTGACTTTTACAAAATTGTTGATGTTTATGATAAGAAGATAAGAAAGCTTTATTGTCATTGTACTGTGCAAAACAATGATAAAACATTTAATGACTTAGCGTGAGTCATGAAGTCTAGACCAGACATAACCAGGGGGAAAAAAACATTATTAGTATGCATTATTCATATAAGAAAGGATTAAATGACAAGGATGCTGTTATAGCAGTGACAGGGTGATGCAGTGTGATTTAATTAAGTGTTTTATTAGTTTTGCACAAAAGCAATTTCCCAACATGTAAGATAAGATAAGATAAGATAAGATAAGATAAGATAAGATAAACCTTTATTCGTCCCACAGTGGGGAAATTTCTATGTTACAGCAGCAAGACAAAGAAATAAAAATAGATGCAAATATATAAAAAAGAATATACAAAAATAAAAACAGAGAAATAAAAACAAATAATAATAATAATAACAAACAAAGAAGTAAAAATAAATGCCAATATATGAAAAAGAATATACATATACTACAATAACAGTATATACACAGTACAATGTATAAATACAAATAGGAAAAAAACAAAAGTATGCGTTTCAAGTAATATTTCAAGGTGGTAATGGAATATCCAAGAAATAAGTTCCTGTTGTCACTTACATTATAACAGTTGTTCCCCTGAGAGCCCCAATGATTTAGTTTGTAATTATGAACCTACGAAATGCAAACACTTTCCTGTGGTAAACTACTTAAAAGAACATTTTTCCTTCTTACCTGAACTGCTGACACAGATGACTTCTCCTCACACTAAACCTCACCAAAGCCATCCTTTAGTGAAAAGTACAATATAAAATTAGAACAAGTGCTTTAATATAAACCTGTATTTAGAGTACATTAGTATTAAACCTTCTGGCTGGATTAAGGAATATAACGGTACTATGGTATATAGGAAACATAATATCATTTTAAACAGGGACTTAGGGCAATCTCTTTCATCAATGTAATGCTGTTTACAACAAATAAACTGTAGTATAGAGTGCTTGGGCAAACAAATGCAAAGTTTGTGGTGCTTGTTAGCGGTTCATAATACAAACAAGAAGATCATAGAGTGGTTTTACCGTTAGACTGTGAATAGTGTTTATGTTTTTCTGGGTAGTGGTTTCTGTTTCCATGGTTTTGTGAGTTTGTTTAAGTCTGTGTAGTCTATGGACTGTAACCTGCAGTAAATGTTATGGAATTTCCCACTGGGATGAATAAATTGTTATCTTATCTATCCTATCCTATCCTTTCCTTTCCTTTACTATCCTATCCTATCCTGTCCTATCCTATCCTATCCTATCCTGTCCTATCCTATCCTATCCTATCCTATCCTATCCTATCCTATCCTATCCAAACTGCATTTTGTTGCCTTGTACTTGTACATGTGTAATGACAATAAAGTTTAATCTAATCTAATCTAATCTATCCGATACTTTACTATACTTTACTATACTGTATTGTAATTTACTGTACTGTACTATTCTGTACTTCAGTAGTATCAATCATCCAAACAATTTTGAATCGCAAAATCACATAAAATCAATTGGAGTATGATATCAGGGATAAGATAAAGATAATGCAGTTTTGCGCAAAATCTTCCAGAGTACCAGACAAAACTGATCAAATGACAGTAGTTGCAGTGAGGCATGCTCTTAGAGATCACTAGGTTGTTAAAGCTCAAAAAGGATGTAAGAAATTCCACAGGTTGCAGTTATAAGAAGCTCATGGGAGGACATCCTGAATGGAATACCATCACCTTACCACTGTACAGAAGGGAGATCATGTTTTATGAGAAGTGGTCTATGCTAATTCCATTTCTTAAACACTTGTGATACCTTTAACATGAAGAATTCCCAACAGTCTACAGCACTGGTATTTTTGGAATTTATTATTTTCTGTTTTTTTCCATCTTCTTTTTCTTAAGTTACTAAGAATGTTCCCTTATTAATCCTTGAAAAAAGTTATTTTTTTTCTTCTCTAACACACTCATTTAAATATGCAGCTTCTGCAATCATTACAGCCTTTGTAGGGCCTTTTAGCATTAGATTCTTGACAAGACAAGAGAGGCTTTGTGTGTGAGGTACAAGCATGAGACACAAGCTGTGATTAGAGATAAATAAGAATAAATATGGTAAAATCCCCTTGGATATTGCTCTAAACAGCTCTAAGTTCTCTTTTGGGAAGGGACAGATAGCTTTAGATACATGATACTTTCTTATTTTTGCCCTAATGTCATCAAGGACATGACATGCAAACATAACAATTATGTATCAAAGGGCAGTTAATTCAACACGATTGCAATGACATATATAACAATATAAAAACAAGGAAAGTGGAAGTCAACCAGGGTATGGGACACATGACATGAAGTGAGATGCTGGTTTTTTGCTAACTAAATACTGAGTGAAAATTTGTACATTTCATGTTTGTGCCAAACACAAGCTCAACAACTCTCAGTTTTGTTTATACCATAGTGCTATATGTTGCCAATAAAACACATTTCTGACTTCTGACTTATTGCATGTTTCAATGGTAGGTGCTTTTCTGTTGATTTATAAAACTAACATAACTAAAACTAACCAATAACAAAACTGACATACACTATGCAAAAGTAATTGTATTTGGCTAAAACTATATGTAAGTGAGGTTGCTTTATGAGCTACGTTTTCATATATAATAGTTACATTATTTACATATTATATATTATAGTTACAGTTACTGCTAAAAGAGATTCCATGCAAATACTATAAATCATTGTCAATGTAGTCATTAGAATTGGTCTATATTTTACTACACTGGTTCCCAGTAAAACAAGTACGACTTACTTCAGTAAGAAAACGTCAGTACATGAGTAAGACTGACTTCAGTGATGAAAAGGAAAATGTGAGTCACTGCTCTGTAAGGTTTAGTGTAATCATCTAGAAGCAAAACAGTCTGAAACATTCTGTGTACCTCTTGATTAATTACATTTATAAGGTGGTTATCCTAATTGCTAACACATTTATGGCACCACTGTAAACTGCTTTGCTATCTTGCATAGTCTTGTATCAACCAGTTTGATCTTTCACTTTACCAAAATCGTTGATATCAACGATTTTAAAAAGTGACATAATTATATTATTTAAAAGATAAAAATACCCTAGGAAATACCTTATGCCTGATCAGGTGGAGTTTTTAGGTTCTTTGTTTTTTATACTACTGTTTACATTTTTATGGTCTAATAAATAGCGCTGCCAAAACAGAGCTGATTGGGATTGGCCTTCAAAGATGGAAGAAATGAATTTTGTTGGAGGAGTATGTTTTAAATGTGTCAAGGACTGTCAGCTGAAATCAAAGGAGAATTTATGCATTGCAGTCACATCCTATTTCTGTCAGCCTTTCTCTTTCTCTAGTGGTCTTACTAAATCACATCTGCACCGGAAAAGGTGGTAACCAGTTTTTATTGTGGCATTGTAGACATAATGCATGTTTTTCTATGGTTTCTGACAGCTCTGTCACATTTTACAAATTGCCCAGGGCTCCAATATAATTTTACTCTATATCACTAACAGTCTTATTTAATGAACTTTGTCAGTGGAGAAAAATATTACAAATGTTACCTGTAGTTTTAGGAATTCTCCCAACAGCTGTCAAGCATAGAGATTTGTGCAGCCTATAAAACAACATTTGGTCTGGTTTAATAATTTCTACTCTCATTAGTGCCTACATACTATTAAAAGGTTTCAGAGCTCCTTCATCCTACGTCTTAAAATAAATTAACAAAGGATTCTTATTTACTCTTGACTTTATCTCAAAATGCAGTATATTCACTTTTTTCAAGTTTATTTTTTTGTTCATTCTGGAAAACAGTTAAATTATATTACATTTAATTAGTTATTTAAGAGTGATTTGGTTTGATTTAGTTATAAATAACCTTGCATGGAAAACATAACCACTACACTTAGTTCACTGTCACTAAACCATATGTTTCCCATCACATCCTTGCAGTGCTCTCTGGGGTTAACCCCAAGCCAATTTCACTCAAATCACATTCATGCAGGGTCCTTAGTGGAACATCCATTATCTGACAAGCACAAATTTTCTGGAGGAAGGATTGAAGTGACTAGGTAATTTGTGTGCTGCTGTTTGTGATTTGAAACAGTGTGTTAGACTATAACAGTGATAGACAAGAATATTTGATTTAGGTTCAAGTATTCAAGGCGTAGTGATTTATATCAGAAAGCACAGTCTGGTAGATATTAGCTTGCCCACATTTGGCTCCATGCCCAGATTGTTGAATAAGTCCCCTATTGCACAGCTTTAGAACAGCTGGTCTATAAGAAGGTGTCAGGTTTGGTCATGAGAAAGTGAGTTTCTGAACAAACTGACTGGACATTGGCCTTTGATTTCTTCGGGTTTCAAATGTCCTGCATTCATTCACATCTTGTTTTTTTTTTAAACAGGAATGTAGATTTATTTGTAACATTTACATTTATTTCTAAAGCATTCTATAATATGCTGCTACCTAGATTTACTGATCACCAAGATTCAATGAATATAACTCCTAAAACTTGTTCATTCTTGTATCATTCTGTAAAAAAAAAATCTCCATACAATCCCAAACTCAAACTCTTACAAACTCTACTTCCCAGAATACTATGTTGTTACTGACAGCATCCTCAAACTCTATTTTCCAAAATACCACAGGAAGGTAATGAACTACAGACTATATGATATATACTATATTATCATAATTAATCACATGAAGTTGCTTTTAGCAATGCTCAAGTTTATAAAATAGCTTTGACCTCTGTTTGTTTCACTACTTTAACTATTACGGTGACTTGCTCAGTTTGTTACATTTTGCTTGCTCAAATTTGTTAAAGGATTTGCCGTTTTTATGTCTGCTTATTATTTATGTTTCCTTATTCTGATCCAAACCTGTATACAATGAAGGCCTTGAAAGAACTTTTTTCTACTTGTACGTGTAAGAGTTACAATAACAAGCAGTGATACAGTTTGTTTTAAAATATAAGATAATATGACCATAAATTATTTTTATTTACATCCTCATATTTTAGTCTCCTGTCTTTATGTTCATTCACACTACAGCTGGTCCATGTCTTCACTCTACGCAGGACCTCAGAAAGTCCATTCCTGAATTCTGAGGCAACTACGCAGGTGGCTGGCCCCAAAGTCCTCTGGGATACTGGAGGCCCTGGCCAGGACACAAACATTCAGAATCACACATATGCACATGTACAAATAAGGCTGAGCTCCACCCACTTTTGTATACTTATACAGAACATTTACAATCCTCTTTAGATAGTGTACTAGCACACATATGTGTATTATGTATTATGTGCCTATACATATAAAATGTTTCCGTTGGATTGTTATTTGTGTATGTTGGTCTGAGCATGCTCATCCTAGTCAGCAGTCTGAGGCACATGGTTATGCACGTGTGATGGACTAATTATGGCCAAGTCTAAACATAATAAGAGGAGCATAAACACCAGCTCTCAGTGTAGCGCACACATGCTCTGGAGAGCAAAGTAATTCAGCCTCAAAGGCCAAGTAAAAAGCCACTGCAATGTTGAAAAATGAGATGTGCATAAACATTTTACACCACCATTTATTTAAAAAAAAAGGCTTTACTGCAATTACTATATTCAGTGTGCCCATTGCTACTGGAATACGCATTAGAACAACCACAACCAATGAATTCTTGAATGAATTCCTGAACAAACACATAATTATTTGCAGGTGATTGTATTAGATGTCTAAAAATGAATTCATTTTATTATAAGGAAAAAAAATAATATTTTGGCCAGAAAATATTTGTGATTTTGTCTGGGTTGCTGGATTGCACTCCACAAAATCAGAAAGAACATGTACCCATGTCACATCCAACTTTTAAATCATACTTTTGCTAGTACATCAAGAACATCGAGGCAAGTAGTCCCTTGTGTATTGTTTATGAGTACATCATTATATGTTTATTTTCTTGTTATGAGTATTGATCCTTCGCAGATTTTAAAGTAGCCAGGAACAGCTGCATATTTTGCCACACACTACAGAATTGCACATGGCCCTGCCATATTGGATGTTAAATTACAATTATTAGGTTCTGGAAAACAAAATAGTTTTCAGCATATGTATTTACAAAAGAAGAAGTGCTATTGCAGGGACCAAAGTGCTACACAATTCTCAGAAGGAAGACTTTAGAAGACACCCACATGTTGACTGCTATCCTTTCCTCTCTCCACATTTTCCTGTTTAGATTCAAGACTTCCCAAATGAGAGATATCCGTTACAGAACTAACAATCCAAACCATGACTCTTCTCCCTTTCCCCTACAGTATGCTGTTCCTTGTAAATAATTCAGTAGGAATAAACAGCATGAATGAAGAAAAGGTCCACTTTTGGTGCAGCTGTGAAGAGAAGCCCCCTCTCCTGACCGCAAATATATGTGAATTGTCACATTTCCCAAAGAGCAGGGATATTTTATACAGAAATCAGTCACAGACTGATAAAAAAGAGTGCCTGTAATAGGGGGATAAAACCAACTTCAGTCCACCAACTGGGTTTTCCTTTAAAAATATCATATGCAGATGTGAAACATTTTTCTGCTTCATGTGATCCCATGTGTTTATGCTTACGAACCTGCATTCATGTTGAGGATCAATGTAAATATGACCACACATCAAAGGCTTTGCACACAGGTACAAAATTCCCAGATACTTATTGAAGAAACCATTTATTGGGAAACTTAGACAGGCATTGTTTTCTATACTGCTGAAACTGAAATAGTTTATTTATATATAATAGAACAATAAATTATAAGCAAGACTAAGAGGAGTTGCTTTTCTCACAGTCAGCCATTCTGAATTTTCTTTTGCTTCTATTCCATGTAGAGATATGGGAACGGACAGGACTTTCTAAATATCTGATTGACACATTGACCCCTGGGCTCCAGGCCAAAAGTGCTTCTATATTATGTTTGATTTTAAATGGTAAAGGTCATCTTTTGGAGCATATTTCCCATAATTTTATGTAAGTTTTTTTTATGTTGCCCATGAGAGACCAAGTACTCAAACTAGATTTAGATTTATACTCTATAATTTATACTTGACATTGTTTATGCAAAGATTTCTGTCTAAAATTAAACTGTTGTAGTTCATTAGGTCTGCTGGGGAAATAACATACAAAAAATTAAATAGCTTTAATTTTAACAGTGGATATTAATTTCAAAATGTCTCTTGTAACAATGTATAGAATTAGTCAGCTCCTGATATGGATATCCTAATTGTTTTAAACTGCTGTGGAAACTGTGATGACCTAAACAGGGATGATTGTTACTGTATATGGGTTTTTGTGTCCGTCTGAGCCCCTGCTTGTCTGTTAGCACTGGCACTGGCTTTCTCCCCACACATGCATGCAGCTCTGGACTTCCTCACACTCCAGTTGTCCTTTTTCTTCTATTGCTGTCTTGCTTTTTGTCTCTGCGGCTCTGTGTTTATTGGCACTCAGTGGGGCTCTGAACAAACTGAAGCCGAAGTTTACCATTTAAAGACAAAACGAGGAGCTAGACAGCTCTCAGGGCATACTCAGGGCCAAATCTCATTATAGGCAAATGAGCACAGAATGTCTACTGGTTCAGTTATTTGTACTTGTAGCTTCTGTGTGTATGCCAAATTCTGGAAATTGGTGAACCCAAACTACATTTCCAACCAATAACCTAATGCTTGGAATTTGTTATTTGTACACAATTCACTGTAGGCACTTTAATTGGCATCTGCTAACAAAGTCATGTACATTTATTTGAAGACTAAATGCCGTTGTTGCCTGTTATTTGCTTTACATGGCCCTTGACCTGCTGTGTATCCTAAGACAAGAGCAAGTTTATTATCTAAAGAATGTAAAGGCCATGTCAGGTCCAAGCAAATGTCAGACTGATGGACTTTTAGATATAAATGTCACATATTTTAATTGTTTACACCAAAGAGTTGTGTAAACATTTAAATACCATAGTTGCCAATTACTTAATAATTATGTAGGGGTGGTCTAAGGGTATCTTTAAGAGCATGACCCATAACCCCCTCTTAGAGAGATTAACTCTCTGTATCTATAGTCTATTTTTCCAGTCCTTTAGTTCAGAACAAAGCTTTCCAACCGTGGTCTAGCAGTACGTCCACTCAAGCACATTTAAGTGTTTTCTTGAACACACACTTTAACTCCGGAAGGGCTGTTAGTTAGTTGGTTAGCTTAATTATGTGTGTTGGGAGCAGGGAGCAGCGAAGCAGCTAGGAACCTGCCCAAAAGTTTGCAACTAGTTTATTAACTCTCATGAAATGGTAACATGAAAGTTGGCATGATCACACTGGGCTGTGTATAAAGTTGTGCCTGTATTTAAAACAACAAACCATGTACAATTCTGACTTCAAACTTGCATATTTTGTCAGAACCAGAGCTGGATTAAATTCAGTGCTGCTGTTAACTGTTGTTATAACCACTATGTTGAACATTTATGTGTTGTAAATGTAAATAACCGGTAACCGGTAACCGGTTACTGCAAAACATTATGATCCATTTTTGCAGCAAATTCAGAACAAATGAGTGCCGCTATATGCTTCAACATAAGACATAAGGTGTAAGGAAAATCTAACCCTTTTTTAAACCTTTTTATTAACAGGGTTTTTTTAAACGGTTTAAATAGCCAATACATACATTTACATATTTTTCAATTGGGATCAAGAAACAGTGCAAAAATAGTGTTAATATTGAAGATATTGATGATTTATTTTAAAAAGTTTATAAAAACAAACTCCTGCCTGGAAAGTATATAATACTTCCAGTGAAGAAAGGAGAACCTTCTCTGCGTAGATAATAATGTAACTTTTGGACTGGTTTCAGAATATACCTCTTACAAAAAGCATGTTTTCCGAGATGGATATTTTCATTTCTGATGGATAGTTTGTTTAATTTTCTTTGATAGGTGTTGAGATACTGCCACCTGACAATTCCACTCCACACCAACAGAGCTCCCCATAAACATAATACTAATAAACAGATGTATATATTCACATTCATTATTAGCTCATTAGCAAAGTTTCCTTGCTGCTGATTGCATTTCTGAGCTTTCATTTTTCAGTTTGTACAATTCTGAGACAAACACTTTCATCAACCTTGAGCTGTTAACTATTCAAAAATCCCTAAGAAAAGAAACCTACATGCATTATGTATACATAATATTTGGTTTAGTGCATGTAATTATATCAGATTGTTCTAGATTGTTGGTTCTTAAAGTTATACTTGGATAGACACAAGATGCATGTCTGTCAGCATCTCATCACCTTAACCTGCACTTCTTTCATAACTCCTTTACCAAACAGCACGAATGCTTTGTGCACATCACATCACTTTACAGAAAATAAATGAACAGTCCAGATGATTAAGAATTCTGTTCTTTCTCTTGTTCCATCTCCACCTCTCCATTTTTTTCCATTCAGTTTCCCACGCCAGTGCTGCAGTGTTCTGGGACAGCATGTGTACGTGGGTGGGGGTGTAAGGAACATACACGCCAGCTTTGGGGTTTTAGAGCAGCTCCTATGACTAATAGGATCCGGGACTAAGGCATACAACACTACTGCTTGGATTTTTGCCCTGGAACAGACTATTGCTCTCACACATGTGTGGAAGGGAGATTGGAATTTGTATGGATTCCATGGACTAGCCTGTTCTTCACGTTTGCTAGAATGCACATTGATGTGTTACATCTGCTGTACTGGGATGAAGTGTACATACAGAAACTCAATAGAGATTTATTAATTCTAGCTTAAGTCAAGTCACATTTTATTATTGTGCAGAATGAATGAGTCTGTTCAACACTGGTCAGTGACATGTTGCTATGCATTCAGTGTAATTCTCAAAAGAAAATGTTGTGCATGTTGGTGACTATTTAATTTTAATACACAATGTCGAATGAAGAAATAAATACATTACTACATTTACAGGGTTTACAATGAAACTTTTATTGTATCAATAATAAGATTTTATATTTTTATTGTTTTATTTTATTTTATTTTTGAATTCTTTTTAAATGACTTTTGACTTTTTTAAATGACAGATCAAGGGTTCTGGGAGCAGGAACCGTAGATCTTTGCTAGGAGTTTATATTTTGTCAAAAATGATTGTCTGTTCAAAACTAGATTAATAGATGGCTGCTATTTTTCTGGCCATATTTTGGCAATTGTGAAGGTGCAAATATATTATGTTTTAAATTGTATTATTATACTGTATATAATGGAAAAGTTAAGACATTGCTGTTTCCTGATAGTGTACAGTGAAAAGGGTGACCTAACCAAACTCAATATGAGAGCTAAGCAAAGCAGGTAAATAGGTTAACGGGTAATAAGGAAAAAAAAAAAGTGGTTGAAAGAAAAGCCGGAGGAGGTCACAAGGCTAAAATAGTGAAAAGCAGGAGATTTATGTGTATAAGAAAGGAAAGGAAAAAAAGTGAGAGAAACAGGAAATGGCCTGTGATTGTTTTGTTCATTTCGCCGAGTTTGAGAACGTTGAGAATTTAAACTTTCCGTGATATATGCAGTGCACTTACATCCTTTCACCATCCGTGATGTGAGTCATCACCTCATCACACACCCACTTTAAGAATTTTGTTTGCATTTTCTAGAGGTATTAATTGCCATGCTGTAGCCCACTCCCTTCCTTTACTTGTCAACTCGTTCATAGCTTCCCTGCTGATTACATAAGGACTGTACTTTCTTTATCCAAGTGTCACTCAAATATTTTTTTTTCCTCACATCCTCTTTGTCCATGTCCGATTTAGGGGTTAAATAATAAATGTTTGTTTTCTGTTTCTGAAATAGTGTAACCTCAGCACCAAAGTGCTTTCTTTTTGTTTCGCTTGAAAGTCCATCCTTGTATTTAAACGGTTCAGCTTGTTACACACACACACACACACACACACACACACACACACACACACACACACACTCATTTCCCTTTTCTTTCAGGTTCCACATCAAGAAATATCTGTGATTTATATACACCATAGGTCCTTTTCACCTGAGAATGCGCTGTACAGGTTACCAAGACTTTGAAGCAAGTGCTTAAACACTACAGCTCTAATGGTTCCTGTGCCGATGATCTCGGTCGATATGAGCCGTATTTACTTTATTTATGCCTTTTCACACATTATTTTACAAGATGGACTTTTTGATTGTAGAGTCTAATTTTGTTATTTAAGTGCAAGAGAACATTGGATGTCTGCAAGATGCGTCAGTTTTTATGACTGTAAAATTAAACAATACTGGCACTGCAATCTTTTTTTTTTTTTAGATGTGGGGGCTTACATTTTCTTTTCTCCTTTCTCTTGTATTCTGAGTTGTGGCTAACTTTGAATCAATCATAAAAGCCTCTTTTGTACTACACTTGTCTTTTTCTTGGTTAAGGGCTTGAGGTCTGATAATGCTTAAAGTATGGCTCGTTGTCTGGGCTGCTACGCTCCCTCATAGAAAGAAACACAAATATGACAGCTGTGGGCTCGAACATGAGTGGTCCAATAGCAGAATTCCACTTTATTCCATATAGCTAACATCAGTATTCTTGCACATAGAAATGTCATTTAAAATGTAAGGATAGATATCCCACACAAAGACATCTATTTTATTCAAAAAGGGGGCTGCAAAATGTATTTTTTGCTCGTTATTATAATTATGTTGTTTTTTTTGTTTTTTGTTTTTTAAATTCTTGCTGTATATTAATTCTGTTTGTTATTGGCTTCAATGTGTACACATATTTGTGCTCTCAACTTTACATGCTCATCAAGTTCATCCTGGTATAGAGGAATGTGAATAAGTCTCTTTGCATGGTTTAATCATGTTTACACACTGACATCAGAGCAGATATTAAGTGAGTTTTTGTCTCGGGTAGGATACAATATTTAACATTTCAATAGAACAATAGAATAACACTGATTTTGCAAGCTGGTGTTTGGAGTATTTGGAGTTACCTGGCACATACCAATATTACACAAGCATGTGATATCTTTTAGGCGCATGATCTAGTGGTAACGCCCTTATAAAGAGTTTGTCTGGTGTGGCAGAGATATGAAACTACAAAGGATCAGGGCCTTGTGTTTGGGCTTCATTTTTCTTTAGATGTTTTTGAACCAAATAAGCATGATGCATGTCCACATCTATGAGCAAAGACAGTCATAACATCCCCCAGCTTTGAAGGCTCTCCAGTTCTCCATTTGTGATAATTCACACCACATTTTATTTACTACCATTATGGTTAGAAAACCTCAAATCCTGTTGCTTGTGAGAGCAAATGGAGAGGTGTCAGTGGCTGAACAGAACACCTGTCTCAGTGCCTGAAATAGAGCAAGAGTTTAACAGTAGCTGCCTGTCACAACCAAGATCCTAGCACTCCCCCTTCGAGCTCTGCTGATTAATTCACAGTTTTAATTATTTTATTGTTTCTTTGTTTGTTTTAAACACATGCCAAATTGTGATTTTTAATCATGTCAGCTGTTACATAAGTGACACTGACACGAATGAACTGACTAGAAGGAAGCTTTAACTGATCACCCAAAATGTACACGAATACAAGCTGCATATCTTTTTCAAAAAGTTATTCTATTATTATTGGTCTATTTTACCAAAAATGTCCAACCCCCTGCTGTATTGATTTTCTAGTAGGGCACTCACTATTGCATTAAAGATAGTAATTTAAGCATAAGACCACCAATTAATATAAAGTGGTTGTAATATATAATAAGCTGCCTTTCTTTGGGAAAAGCTTTTTTGTTACATCCATTTCTAGTTGTTCGAGTAGATTTGTTGCAACTTATGCCCTTTAGGGAACAGTTTCTTTTGTTTTGGACGTTTTCCAGACAACCTGGTCAAAACCCATTAGAAAGACATCTGACATTTGTAATTTTTATTAATGCTTAAATATTTGTTCAGAAGTGTACTATTATAGCTTTGTGTTCTGGTCTGTAGAATCTGTAGTTCAAAGCTACAGTAATTTCTCCTCGATTCTCACAGAATTTTTCCAAATCAGCAATTTCTCGGCATTTCCTCTATGACCCCATAGGACTGCACTATTTCCCATGAAGTCAGTGGCTCAGTACACAATACCATTCATTACATTTTTTGCTATAGGATTTCTGTGGGTAAATGATGTTGTAAAACCCAAAGGAACATCAAACATGAAATTTCACTGACACTGTATTGTATAGCGATAATTGTATGTTTTACTGAGTAGATATTAAAGCTTTTCAGTTTTCAGTATTTTCAGTGTCTGAAGAAACACTTGCTGCCCCAAAAGCTATTTTATTGCGAATTTAACCCCAATGCTTTTCATCGCATTTCTTTCAGCCCTTACTACAGCTCTAATCTTTTTTCTATGTGCCCATATTCTAGTAGGAGCAGATGTAGACTGATTGTCTTTTAAGTGTGTATTTGAGCTAGTAGCTCTGGCTATCAGTGCAGATTTCAGTGAAGTGGGCTATTTCAGCTCCATTACAGAGTACAATGCAAGTCTCAACACAGAAATTCCAGTATAGACCTGTGTGCACTAATACTACTTTGAATTTATATATATATATATATATATATATATATATATATATATATATATATATATATATATATATATATATATATAAACACAATTCAGCTCTTCATGTTAATCTTTTTCCCTGTGACAAAGATTTTACTTTGGATACTTATTAATCATTAGGATGAATTCATGGCTGCATGGATCATTGAAGTGAGACATAATTTCACTTGAGTAATAAATTTTGCATTATATCCAGGTTTGGGGTATACAGGATATGATAATACTATGGTCAATTATTTGGAAAAGTGGTTTAGTAGCATTAGGTGTTTAGACTGATGGCAGCTTCAGAAGGGGTGTAGTTTGTAGCTTGTCAGTTGTGTTTAAAAAATCCAGCAGCTGATGCACAGTTAGTTATTTTGAATGAAGCAGAGCCAGCTGTAATTAGAGCTTAGAAAGAACACATTTCCAGTGTGGTATGGTTTTAAAAGCCGCCAGACGGACACAGTGCATAATGTATGTGAGCATTGCCATCTAGTGGTCATATATATTATATCAGGGTAAAACATGGTTTATATATATATATATATATATATATATATATATATATATATATATATATATATATATATATATATATATATATATATAGGGCTGAAACAAGCGAATATTTTGATAATGGATTAATTTGACGGTTTTATTTTTTAATAATTGGGTAAAAACAAAACAAAAACTATAGAAAATATAGGGTATTTATGTATAAAAGTGTACTTTAAAAATGTAAAAGCCACATACTGAGTTTAATTATCTTTAATGTTGATATTTTTAAGCGTATAGTAGCTGGTTGTTGAGGAGTGCATGGGGGATTTCTCCTTCGAACAAATTCACTCATGTCTTTTCAGTCTGTAAAAAGAAAAAACCAAAACAAAACAGCATTTGTGTATGAAATGTGAAGCATTTTTTGTAAATCAATGTTTTGTTTTTAATGATAATAGAAGATAGCAAGTTGACAACAATGCATAAAAAATCAATATCAAATAAATACCACATTGTTTTGAGAATTTTTGTTTAAAAATACACAGGCATTTCTTTTTAAGTTGTGATGACAAACATCTAGAATGTATAATTAATTTAATGTTGTATAATAATTAAATGATATATGCATAAATTAAAGATACAAAAAACTGAAAACAAGCATTTGCATATATAGTAAAGCCACAGTAAATCACGTTTGAAAACATAAGTTAACTAATGCGATAAAAGAGAATGGAACTGAGAAACACAGCAAGCTTACAGGCCTGATTAAAAATAACAAAATAAAATGCATTGGTGTAGAAATGCATAAGCATTCACTGAAATCACAACAGTTTACTGTTATTTGCTGCTTTTAGATTTAGTGTTTGTTCGAGCTGATTGTGTAACCTGATGCTCTCGAGTCACGACAGAACAGATCCAGTGCGACTCTAATACAGAGTTATTATTTTTTATTATTCTCAAACTGCTTCGAGGTAATACTATGCAATATGCATTAGCTTAAAGAAAAAGAAAAAAAGTGTGGTGAACATGTACGTTTTCAGTATTTATTTTGCTCCCCACCAAAAAATAAGTGAATAAAATTAAATCTCCTTCAACAATTGATTTCATTTTTTATAAAATTATTTATAACAGTTTTACTTTTTTAATTATAAGTAGTATATTTTTTATGACACACCAATTCCAATAGCTTTTCTCTTTCATTGGGCATTATATGATATATAAAAATATACAGTATGTACATGGAGAGAGAGTAGTATACTAGTGACTGTTGGATTTGTTTAATCCTTTTGTGGTGTTGTAATATGTTTTTGTTATCGTCAGGAGATTTTGGATATAGGCTTATAGTCTTTTTCTCACTTTTTTTCTCTGATAAGGTAAGTGCTTTTATCCATCATAATTCCTTTTATTTAAAATTGTGCTGCCTTTGCCTTCGTAATCATTTTCTATTTTATATTCTTCTACATGACTAACTTAAATCATGCCCTGTTGAGTTTTCTGAAATTTCAGATCTATATGTATTTTAATCTTTGTAATACATCCTTCTTTTTTAATTACAGGGTCAGCCAGGCTTGCTTGGCCCTCAGGGCCCTCAAGGGCCTCCGGGACGTACAGGTGATCCTGGCTTGGAGGGTTTTAAGGGAGAGAAGGGTACGTCGGGTGAAAAAGGCATCACAGGACCGAAAGGAGCTCAGGTGTGTTTAACATTGCTTCAAAAAGCTTATTCAAAATTATTAAATATTTTAATAGTGCTAATGTAAATTCAGACATTTTTACCAGCATTGGTATTGGAATAATTGTAATGAAATTGTGTCCGCTAACAAAATTAAGTAATCCACTTTCCTGTCATGTGCTCCTTTAGGGAATGATAGGAAGTCCAGGGTTTCCGGGAGCAAATGGTATTCCAGTAAGTGGCTTTTTTTAGTGGATGTATTGATTACATATCATATAGGCTTATGACCAAAAGTTTATCTTTCTCACACACACACACACACACACACACACACACACACACACACACACACACACACACACATTGAAATGTGTTATATTACAGATTATTTGTATTACATTTTACCTCTGGCCCCTCATCTTTTCAGGGTCACCCAGGGCAACAAGGACCTCGAGGAAAACCTGGTGCTGATGGCTGTAATGGAACTCGGGGAGACCCTGGATTACCTGGCAATTATGGGATTGATGGTGCTTTTGGAGAAAAAGTATGTGGAATGCATTCATTTTAACTAAAAAGTACAACAAAGGGTGTCAACTTAAAAAATTGTATTTCGATTTTATTGTACATTTCAAAACCTTGCATCACATACTCTGCCTCTGTACCTATCACTTTTATTAATTCCTCTGCAGGGTCAGCCAGGCAGGAAGGGTGAGAAAGGCGACTCCTTGGAGATTAGCGTTTATATGGAGAGATTCCGGGTAAGTGTGGAAGTAAAGGTTTTAAGAAAAAAAGAGTAGTACATATTGAAATAAATTGAGTAGGTAAGCTTTACTCAGTTCTGTGTTATCAGTATATTATCAATACTATCATCTTTCATTTTACATTAGGGTGAGCCAGGTCTTCCAGGATATCCAGGACATATAGTGAGTTTAACAACACCTAATCTTTTTTAGATTTATAAAGTTTTAGTTCAAAAGCACCATTCATTTTGAACTATTTTATTTATTTATTTATTTATTTTTAAATTAGGGCCCTGCTGGTGCAAAAGGGTTTCAAGGACGACCAGGTATCATGGGTGCTAGGGTGAGTGTGTAATATTAATTATTTAATTTATACTTTTAGATACATGTGTTGTGTATATATATATATATATATATATATATATATATATATATATATATATATATATATATATATATATATAATGTTGAATACTCTCTTATACTCCTCTCCATTAAAGGGTGAAAAGGGCTATAGAGGACCTCCTGGACCAAAGGTAGTCCAAAGTTTTTCAGTAATTCTGGCTCATAACCTGTTATACATCTTACTATTGAATTTAAAAGGTATTAATAGAGAATCGTGCTCCTCTCTATACAGGGCACTCCAACTGTAATTCTTAAAGGAGAAAAAGGAGAACAGGTAATATGAAGATATCACTGTGTCACATAGAATTCATTTTGATTTAGTTGAAGATGTAGATGGTGATAGTGTTAACTTTTGAAAATGCAATACTTCTGTTGACCACAGGGGGAGGTTGGAGCTCCAGGGCCACCAGGGCTTCAAGAATTGTTGGAACCACCATTGCAAGTTAGTCTTGTATCTGAGCTAACCATGTTTTGAAAGAGCAATTATGTATTACTACAAATTTTGTTGTTTATTGTGTGCATATTAACATGAATTTGTAGTTTTACAATTATTATTTCTTTTTTTTATTATTATTATTTACAGGGCTTCAAAGGCGAGAAAGGTTTTAAGGGTGAACCAGGAGATATAGTAAGTTGAATGAGTGTTTTGCAATTAATGAAATCACCTTTTTTCTTTTTTGATAACTGGAATATTGTGATTTCACAGTTATGTAAAGTTTTTGATTTAGCTTATGTGTGCGTTAATTACTGTACGGTAATAGTTAAAATGAAACATCTGTTATCAGCTGCTGTTTTAGTGTTTTAAATAACAGCATTAATTAGCTATTATTAATTAGCTAATGATTAATACTTAGTACCTGTACATAGTACCTCTACACTAATAGATTGATATTTGCACATTACTAAAAAAAAAAAAAAAACAAGTACAACTTAAAAATATAGAGTGCAATAGTAAAATATATATATATATATATATATATATATATATATATATATATATATATATATATATATATATATTCAGGGAACCAACCCCAGCCCGGTCCCAAGCCCGGATAAATAGGGAGGGTTGCATTAGGAAGGGCATCTAGCGTAAAAACGTGCCAAATCAAACATGCGGAGGATCCGCTGTGGCGACCCCTAATGGGAGAAGCCGAACGAATATTTAGTGCATTCAACCTGATGCTACAAATGTTTAAATTGTTTCCTTATTAATCTATACTCAGTAACCCATAAGGACAAAGTGAAAGAAAGAATGTTAGTAATGTCTATAAATTTTTTACAATTCAAAGACCTAAAAGATCACATGCACATAAGTAATCAGAGCCCTTGCAGCAACACTTGCAAATTAGCTCAGGCGCCTTCCGAATCTCTTGATTGTTGCTATAAATTGAGTGGAGTCTACCTATGGAAGAGTTTATTGATTGGACATGATTTGAAAAGGCAGACATTTCTTTGTAGAAGGCATCTAAGTTGACAATGCATATCAGAGCAAAAACCAAAACATGAGGTCAAATAAACTGCCCACTGGTCACTTTGACTAAGCTCTGGAGATCCTCTGTGGAGAGGGGACAAAGTTCCAGAAGGTCAACCGTCATTGCAGCCTTCTACTGATCTGGGCTTTATGGCAGAGTGGCTAGACAGAAGCCTCAGTGCAAAACCTATAGAAGCTTGTTAAGATTTGCCAAGAGGCACATGAGGGCCCTTTCAGTCTGTGTGGAACAAGATGGCCTCAATTCTAAACGCAATGTCTGGAGGAAACCAGGCACCGCTCACTACCTTCCTAACACCATCCCAATAGTGAAGCATGATGGTGGCATCATCTTGCTGTGGGAGTGTTTTTCGCAGCAGCGACTTGACAATGGTCAGGGTTGAGGGAAAGCTGACTGGAGCAAAGTACAAAGATCTTTAATAAAAACCTGTTCCATAGCACTCAGGTTCACCTGATGTTTTACCTTCCTACATGACAACAACCTTAAGCACACAGCCAAGACAACAGGAGTGGCTTAGGGACAACTCTGTGAATGTCCTAGAGTGGCCAAGCCAGAGCCCTAAACCCTTCTGAACATCTCAAGAGACCTGAAAGTGACTGCCCACCAATAGTCTCCATCCAACCTGACAAAGGTTGACAGGATTTGTAATGAAGCATGGCAGAAAATCCATCAATCCAGGTGTGCAAAGCTTGTTGTGCCATACCCAAAAAGGTTTGAGTCTGCAAAAAGGTGCCAAAAGTAGTTCAACTGAGTTCTGAGTAAAGTCTGTTGACTTATGTACGTCATTGTGTTATTTTCACTTTGTCATTATGGGGGGAGATACGTACAGATTAATATACTGTACAGTCCATTTTTTACAACATATAAGAACGACTAATTAATTTCTTACATTGTTAAACTGCAACCAACAAACAGTGCTTTCTGATTATCTTTTGATGGTATAGTAAAAAACTAGTTAAATAGTAATTGTGTTGAATATGATATGTATGTTTATAAACATTAACTATTAATTTCTTGTGTTCATAAAACGTATGTGTTCTTTGAAGGGGTTTCATATCAAAGGAGAGACAGGAATAGTTGGGCCTCCTGGTGAACGGGTATCTTTTTTACTAATATTTTCAATATTACTATCAATAAATGTGTCTGTTTGACTTCTTGCAATTCAAGAAATATTTTATTTTTGCTAATAGGGATCTCCAGGCTTTCCTGGGGTGCCAGGAAAAAAGGTATAGTGCAGTGAGTTCATTGAATAGGTTTGACAGAACATTATCTAATAAACTTCTAATGAACTTCTGTAGATGTCCATAACTAATTCCTCTCTATTTTTCCAGGGTGAAGCTGGGGATGATGGTAATCATGGACAGCAAGGACAAAAGGTATATTTTACGATATAGTAACTGTTATTGCACAGAAAATTGGTGATGACTGTCCAGCATATGTCTGTCTGTCTGTCTGTCTATCTATCTATCTATCTATATATCTATATCTATCTATCTATCTATCTATCTATCTATCTATCTATCTATCTATCTATCTATCTATCTCGTTGAAAATGCTATTTAATGTTATTTATCATGTATCATAAATAGATAAATAAGTAGAAGGGTTCAGATAGATCTTTAATTAGCATCTGTATCGGTCGATGCAGCTTCCAGAGATCGGGGACTGGTAAACGGCCCCAAGAATTCTGATTGGAGCACCCCATATATATATATATATATATATATATATATATATATATATATATATATATATATCAATCTAGCAATCTATCTATCTATCACAGGTATTGTATTTTGGATTTTTGTATTCTGGTACAGCATGAGTAGGTACAGTGACACTGCGCTAACTCTAGTTTCTTTTATATACCCCTGGCATTGTTGTGTACGTTTCCAAGTAAAGAAAAAAATAAATAAATAAATAAACGTGTGCTCCACCACTTATGTTCGTGTGTCACGGGACACCAGACGGTGGAAACCGGGAGTAAAACAAGGTGTAGTTTATTTATCTTGAAGAGACAAACAGAGGATACTCAGAAACTGGAGTGCAGGAAATGAATAAATTCAGCTGTAGCGAACTTCACGAGAAGCGTACCGAGGCACACCGGATCCGTAGGGAGTCCGGATGATCTATGGTAGGTATACGGTAGATCAGACAGCGAGTGAAGGGGGAGAGAGATCTTTTAAAGGGGATGGATTAAGGGGAAACAGGTGCAGGTGATTAATAGGAGGGAGAGGATGAGCGAGAGTGTTGTGCGTTTGAGGGGGGCGTGGCTTGTGGTTCTCTCACATTGTGAGGGAACCCATATTTTAACTATGCTTCTCATATATAAAAGGATTGCATTCGGTACACATGTGCACTGAACCAAAAAGGTTTGGTATGAATATTTGTACTGTTACACCCCACATATACACACTATATTGCCAAAAGTATTGGGTCTTGTGACTTGATTTTTGAGAATTGCATCCCACATTTAGTCCCATTTTGTTCTTATAATTCCCTCCACTCTTCTGGAAAGATGTTCCACTAGATTTCGGAGTATGCTTATATATATATATTTGTGTTCATCAGCTACAAGGGTATTACTAAAGGCAGGTACTGATGTAGGTGAGGAGACCTGGGGTGCAGTAAGTGTTCCAGTTCATCCCAAAGGTATTCAGTAGGGATGAGCTCTATAGCAGGCCACTCAAGATCTTCCTCTCCAAAGCATGTAAACCAGATCTTCAAGGAGGAACAGGTTTGGCTTTTCAAGTTCTCAAGAAATAAAAATGCTAAATGCTCAATTTTATTATAGCGGATCTAAAGATGTCCTGTACAATTAAGTGCCTCCAGCTTAGTGGTAACAGTTTGAAAAAGAAACACATATATCAGAAAAGCTCAGGTGACCCAATACTTTTGAAAATATAGTGTGTGTGTGTGTGTGTGTGTGTGTGTGTGTGTGTGTGTGTGTGTGTGTGTGTGTGTGTGTCTATGTATAGATAGATAGATAGATAGATAGATAGATAGATAGATAGATAGATAGATAGATGTATATATGCATTTGTGTGTGTGTGTGTGTGTGTGTGTGTGTGTGTGTGTGTGTGTGTTCTGAATGTTGCCAACATGTGACTGATTCAATAGGGGGAACTAGGAGAGGCAGGAGAGCTGATCTATTCAAATGGATATAGTGAAGGTAACAGAATACATCTTTTTATCCCAAATGTTAATTTACCTGAAATTAAGACATAAATGATCATTATGGGTTATTTGCAGTCAGATACAGTATTGTGCACACATTTTCTTTTGGCACTTTTGTTCCTAAAGTTGGCCCACCAGGTCCGCCAGGAGAACGTGGATCACCAGGGTCTGTTGGCCTCAAAGGATATAAAGGAGTTCAAGGTCCCCCTGGGAAAGATGCTACAGAACAGCTGTTAGGTATTTTATATTTTTAACATCTCAAATATAACAAAAAATTTTAATATGAGCATTTATTGCGACAGTATGAATCTTTAAAAAACTGTGCCCATTTTATCACAGTAGAACCTGGCCCATTTGGGGAACGAGGGGAAAAGGGAAATAAAGGTGATGCTGGGGAACCTGGTATCCCAGCCTCAGAGCCTGGGCCTCTGGGCTTTGATGGCTTACCAGGACCACCTGGGCCAGCCGGACCAAAAGGATCATGTAAATAATTAACTCTGTGTCTGTATATGTGATTTTGCAACTTTTGTTTAAATGATTATCTTGATTTTTAATTTGTCCCAAATTTGTAATGTATGCTAAAAGATAAACTCTTTCAGAAAGGAATTCATAAATAGATATATATATTAAATACAAATTTGAACCCAGCATTCAGTATTGAAAGATTGTTATGTCATTATGAATATGTTTGGCTACAGGGAGAGTGTTTTTTAAAGGGTCCGAAGGGCCACCTGGACGTCCAGGAAATGCTGGAGTGAAAGGACACAAAGGTAAAACTACGTACCAGTAACAATAGCCTAGAAGTTCTTGTTATACTGTTCACAAAACAGCATATTACTATGTTGAATATGCAGTGCAATAATCATAAGTGTCAAGAACATACCACTCATGTCAAGCGCTGCAGATTGACAGACACTCACAGCACACATATCAACTCTCAACACTACAGCACACTTCCCTGTTTATGTTTTCGTCGCCATGTATTTTGGTTTCAAGTGTTGTCTCCTCATATGGCTTCTTCATTGGTTGTTCATCTCATTGCCTGCACCGGTTTGAATTATATTTTTTATTTTGAATGAATATTTATCACACCCTTTTAAATAAAAACACCTTTTACTGCTCCTGCATCTGTTTAAATCGAATTACATAGTTGCATTACTCACAATAAATGTACAAATGAATTTTTTTAGGTGACCATGGTCATTGCGAATGCATTTTGCAAACCTCCCCTCGTGGACCCCCTGGCCCTGCTGGTGATCAGGGTGACCTTGGAATAGAGGGCGAGTTGGGTCCTCAGGGTGATCCAGGAGACATGGGTCTCAAAGGATTTAGTGGTCTGCCTGTGAGTTACCAGTTGACAACATGTTCCATATAGATTTAAATCCTGTATGCATATTGTGAACCATCTGCAATCATAACTTCTTTTCAGGGCTTTCCTGGGCCACTAGGTTTTCCTGGACCTAAAGGAATTAAGGGAGATAAAATAGAGGTTAAAGAAAAAGGTACACCTTGTTATTATAATGGTTATGAAGTTTAGTTAAATCAAAGAAAAACAAAGTAGTATTAACGTATGTGTACTTTTAATTATAAAATTTAACAGGAGCACCTGGAGATCCAGGAGACCGAGGGGGACAAGGTGAACAAGGAACTCAGGGCAGACCTGGGACTAGTGGAATAGATGGTACCCCTGGGTTTGAAGGCCTTCCTGTGAGTTTCTTATTAGCAACAACGTGCACTGTTTTAATTTTAAGTGGTCTCCAAAATTACAAAAAAACTGCCACGGTGCATCCTGTTTACATAACACTAGCTGTAATTTACAATGTACAATTTGTAATGTACAATTTGTTTGCAGGGAGAAAGGCCAGTTGGTGAACCTGGAGATAAGGGTTACCCAGGCAAACCAGGTCAACGAGGCATCCCAGGACAAGAAGGGGAACACGGTCAAGTAATCGGAGGTGTTAAAGGTGTTAAGGGTATAACTGGTGATGCAGGATTAGATGGTTATGATGGAATCCCTGGCCTACAGGGTCCTTCAGGTATGCATTCAGCCTTCGCTCCTACTGTTTATTCTTCCATCATTCTCAACTTTCATTTTCATTCCGAACTTTGGGTTCAGAATGCTTAAAGTCATGGAATCTGTACATCATGGAAACAATAAACTTAAACATTTAACCTTATTCTTTGCCATTTTTATTGTGCATGAAGGATTTCTTTAATAAATGATTCCATGAGGAATTTTCCTTGAAAATTCTAAAAATGATCATTTTATAATGTGATCTCTGCTGCTGATTCAATTCCAATCAGCTTCTGTCTATCTATCTGTATCTACTGTGGTATTATCTGCTTCTGTCGGTCATCATCTCTTGCTTGCCATTTGAAGGAGACTGTAGTCTACAAGGAGAAGGAGGCAAATGGATTACAGCAGGTAGCTAGATCGATGACAAGTCAAATTCCCTCTCAATAACTCTTTTCTTTTTTAGTGCTTCGCAGTCACTTTTTTTTGCTCACAATCACTGTTAATGCTTTGGGCATTATTAACTTTTCTCCTATTTAATTTTATTCATCCACAAATATTCTTGTGACACTATGTTATATGCTTTGTTTCACATTTGACAATGAGTCGCATGTGATTTAGGCGTTGTATAATACAGGGGTTCCCAAACGTTTTGAGCAAATGACCCCAAATTAACCAATTGAAACCCCATTCACATTTTTTCGATTTTTAATTTAGGGCTTCAGTTCTTGTATGTGTTTTTTTTCTTGATGTCTATTGTGTCACTGTGTGAGAGAAAGAGAGATTTGTCCAAGCAAGATAAATTCTCTTCCAATCAAGGAAGAGAAATTTGTCCATTTTAACTTGTATGCTATAAACTTAAATAGTTATTGATTGAATATGAATCCAGTAAAACTCCGTTTGGGGACCCTTGCTATAACATGTCAGTTGTTCTTATTATTGTTCATATTTAGTTGTTATTTATGCAAAACAAGCAATGAACTTTATCCTGGTGTTTATTTTAAGTGTATGAATGATGATGTTCTTGTCATTACATAGCTTATGTCTTTGGTATATCCCTAGGGGATTGTGAAGCAGTTTCTGGACCTCAGGGGGAGAGAGGACCTCCAGGGCAGCCTGGATTGGAGGGAATGCCAGGTAACTTTTTATAATATTATAATGTATGTATTTTACTGGTATCTGTAATGTTAACAGTCCTATAATCCCGATGTAAACAGACCTGGTTATATCTGTGTGTTCTAGGATTACCTGGTCCAAAAGGATTTGCAGGAGATAGAGGCAAGATAGGACCTCAAGGAGCTCAAGGAGACCAGGGATTTGGTGGCCCCTCTGGAAAACCAGGTTTTTGTCCCTACATACACTCAGACATTTAGTTTGTGCTTGAAAATTAACATTTATACAGTGCTTTGTATGTCATCTTATATTCTAATGGTTTTCCTTACAGGTTTTATTGGACCCCGGGGAGAAGCTGGAAGTACTGGACCAAAAGGGTTGAAAGGTTCTTCTGGTATACCTGGTAGGCCAGGACTTAATGGTGAACCTGGACAAAAGGGTCCTAATGGTGAAGCACTAGGAGCATCTCCTGGGCCCCCAGGTGAACGTGGACCACCAGGACAGCAGGGGATAAAAGGTCCCCCTGGAGATCCTGGCACAGCTGGATACCCAGGTAAGGAAGAACTTGATAATAAGGTTGGTTGTGGACTATTACATTATAACTTTGGATTTTATAAACATATTCTATAAATACAGGGATTTATTTTAACTTTGGTACACTACAGGTATGGAGGGAATGCCAGGAATGGTTGGGAAGAAAGGTGAATCAGGTCCCCCAGGCTTACAGGGAGAAAGAGGAAAACTTGGACCAGCAGGAACATTTGGGTTTCCTGGGAAGCCTGGTCAGATAGGATCCTCTGGACCTCCTGGCAAAACTGGACTACCAGGTATATAATAATATAATTAATATTTCTTTCTTTCTCATTAGACAACTTTTAGTGTTTTCTGTTATTGGACAAAATAGTCAATTCATAATAGTAATAATATATTTTTTCTGTTCTTCAAAGGGCCTAGTGGAGAAACAGGCCATCGAGGAAATGTTGGTCCTCCAGGTCCCATAGGAGTAAAAGGTGTTAAGGGAGAACCCGGAAGTGATTCAGGTCCAGGAGATTATGGAACACGTGGAGATCCAGGAGACCCTGGACATGTAGGGAGGACTGGTGTTATTGGGCTTAAAGGTCAGAATATTAAAATGTTCAAATGAAAAACAAATATAATGTGTAGAATAAGGTGCAAATGACACATTATAGATATTTTTTCATTTTACTAAAATGTATATTTCTTGAGAACAAAAATTTCACATGATATTAAAAACAGATCCACTATTTATATTGAAACAAGATTACACAAGCATAAATTACCATCCAGACTTATTTTTATTTCTTCATGTTATGCCCTAGTTGAGCACAAATTTTAGCCAGTTGTCAAATATATTTCTATACAGTAAAATTTATAATTGTGAACTATCTAAAATGTCAGCCTTTAAATAGTTCTAATAGTTTCTATCAGTACATTGGTTAGATATTTTTGACACAATTTAGGTCTAATTTTTATTTCTGCAACTGTTTTCCGATGAGAATTACAAGGCTCACGTAAGTGTCCGCTTTCATGCTTCACATGCAGTGCATCCACTTGTGGACAGTGTCAAATGAACTAAACCATGAGTTACAGATATGAGAATAAATTTGTTTTGAAAAGTGCAAAGGAAAAAAGGAAAACTGGAATGACCAATTATAAACCAACTAAATTCTCAGCAAAAGTTTTTCTAAAATGTTTTTACTCATCCTTATTAATCAATATCAACCAGTTGAATCGCTTTAATTCATTTGTAAATGCCAGTCAAAATGTTATTGTTGCACATGAATCTTTTAAATCTAAAGAATATTGTCTACACTTTTTATTTGGAAGAATATAAGTCTGAAATTGGGTTCACATGATCCTCAACAAAATATTTTGTATAGCTATTAATATTTATTTCTCTTTACAGGTATAAAGGGCTCAGAAGGCATGCCAGGTTTCCCAGGAATGGTAGGAAATCCTGGTCTAAAAGGCCTTTCAGGAGAGATAGGGCCAGTAGGATTTCCAGGACTAAAAGGAGAGAAAGGAGGCTTGGGCCTACAGGGAGAAAAAGGTTCTAATTCTTTATAAAAAATAATGACATGTACATGTTCTAAATATTGTATTGTTTGCAATGATAATAATTATGTCTCAAAGGTCACACTTTTTCATTTTGAATATTCTTTGTTAGGTGAAAGAGGAGTTATGGGCCCTCAAGGTAACATGTCTGTTACACAACTTAGACACATGAAAGAGGTTATGAAGGGTGCAAAAGGTGACCATGGACATGAAGGAGATCCAGGTTTCACTGGTCCCCGAGGTGAGTACTCTTATTAAAATTAGTCTTATTACACTGAGCATGGAAAAGTGACAAAGATAAAAAAAAAAATAGAAATTCAAAAGTCATTGTATGTTTAATATAAAAAATGTAAAAAACATTTTATTATATTGTATGTCTTTGGATGCAGTAGTATGACATTTTCGCTTCACTAGAACAGGGAGACCCAAACCTGCTCCAGCATTACAATGCCCATGTGCACAAAGCAAGCTTCATAAAGTTAGGGTTTACATGGGTTAGAGTGATGGACCTTGAGTGGCCTGCTATTGAGCTCTGGCTTTAACCCAAGTGATCACCTTTGGGATGAATTGGAACACTGACTGCACCTCAGGCCTCCTTATCCTATATTTGTAGTACCCTTGTGGCTGGATGAGCACAAATCTTCACAAGCACATTTCAAAATCTAGTGGAACAAATTTTATAATACCAAGTGTGGGCTCAAAAATACACATATAAATCTTATAATCAGGTGTCTACAAACTCTGTCCATTTAGCAGACGCCCCATCCAGCCTGACGTATATTTCAATATCCTGTATTATATGTAGTATATATTTCAATATCCTGAATCTAATAGTCTTTTAAAATATTATGAATTCAGTGGCTTTTAAAATTGTAATCTTGTGAATGTAAAATAAATCTTTGTCAGCAAAATCCAGAATACAACATTCTGTATCACATTCACAAAGACACTTACAGTGTAGATCAGACTGTAGAGAACATATCAATCAATTGTCTTAGCAATTGGTAGCTATCCATATACTGTAAAATATAATAATAATAAAATAATGAAATGAGAAATTTACAAAATTTAATGTTTTAAAGGAAACATAACTCGAATGCATGTAAACAAACAGATTTTGTTGCTTTTACCCTTTAGGTTTCAAAGGTGTGCAAGGGCTTCCAGGAAAAGATGGGTCCCATGGATTACCTGGTCTACCCAGCAGTACAAAAGGTGTGAAAGGACAGACTGGAGCTCAGGGGCTTCCTGGTCAGAAAGGGATGCCAGGCATTCAAGGGCCTCCAGGAATTCATGGATTTCATGGATCAGCTGGAACTAGGGTAATACTCTGCCCCAATACAGCACAACATCAGCATTTTTAAAATGTCTTTAAGTAATGTATGATGTTTTGTGAATTTAAGTTTTTGTGGTCAATAATAACTTAATATCCTAGGGGGACAAAGGTTCACCTGGTGCTTATGGACCAACAGGTGAAGTTGGATTCAAAGGCATCAAAGGTAATATTGAGCTTTGCTTACACAATATCTTTTTGTACTTCACTGTCTAATACTTTAAATTAAAGATGATTTGTGCAGCAACAATTTACAAATGATAATCCTGTAATCATAGCCTTCAATAAAATCTCTGACCAACATGTCTGACCATCAACTCACATCTTTAAATCATTGCTAAGTGAGATTGTTCTGCTTCAGGTGACCAGGGTGATGTTATCGATCTTCCGGGAGCCACAGGAATCAGGGGGGAAACTGGGCCTCTTGGACCTTTAGGTGAGGCAGTACAGTACTTAGTCATTACCTGGGGATAAAAAGTCCAAATGATTATTTTCAGCAACATGTTTGTGGAATGATGCTGAGGATTTTCTTATACACATAATGTATTGTACCTTTCCAGGTCAAAAAGGTTCCATAGGTGACCCTGGAGTTACAGGAACTCCTGGTTTCGATGGCATTGTCGGAATTAAAGGGACTCAGGGTGAGCCTGGAAGACAAGGCTTACCAGGTAGGAAAATCCACTCATAATGAATGAATGTGTTTTAAAACCATTTTATTTCAAATACCAGGTGATTCTTAAACATAAAGAGAAATCACGCGTAACTGGAACTGTTCTTTTATCAGGTGCTGATGGTCAACCTGGGTTTCCAGGAAACCAGGGTTCTAAGGGCTGGCCTGGACCACCAGGAAAGGCAGGGGCCCCTGGTAAACAAGGTCATTTGGGACAAATAGGTATGTTTAATCCAAAATACAGATATACAAAAATGTACAATTAATTATTTTATGCAATACCCATTATCTGTAATACAAGTTTCTGGTTATCACTTACATTTTAGCAGCTTTATATATATATATATATATATATATATATATATATATATATATATATATATATATATATATATATATATATATATATTATACTTCTCACAAACTCTCTTTTTGTCTTGAACCTAAAAGCATTTAAAATATGTAGCTTGTCACACTATGGAGAGCCAGAAAGTACAAACCCCTTGTCCTAAAGTTTACATGTTTACAATGTGCCCACACCAAAGGCTCCTTCCATATTATATCCTTCCATATATCTTCATCATACCACTAATGTTTTTCTATGTTAAACAAGCTTTTTAAAATTTAGTTATTGACAAATTTGTATCATCCACACTACATGTCCCTGTTAATGGGCTGTTACTATAGAATGATAACATATTAGAACAAGTACAGTGCATTCAGAAAAAAGTTAAGACCCCCTTTACTTTTTAAAAATGTTATGTTGCAGCCTTATACTACAATAGATCGAAATTTTTTTTTTTTCTGATTAGTCTACACTCAGTACCCCATAATGACAAAGTGAAAACAGAAATGTCTGTAAATTTATTATATACATACAAGTAAGTATCTAGATTATTTGCCACAACACTTGAAATTTAGCTAGAACTGCCTGCAGAGTTTAAAGATAGGATTGTTGCAAGGCGCAGCTATTTGAAGTAATGACTTAAAAAAAACAATTTCTGCTGCACTGATGATTCGCAAAGAGCACAGTGACCATAGCTGGTTACCTGGCCAAGCTAAATAATCAGTAAGAGAGGCGATCAAGAACCCAATAGTCACTCTGAGTGAGCTCTGGAAATCCTGTGATTTTTTTTTGTTTTTTTTCTTTTAAGTAAATTCTGTTTTCACTTTGTCATTATGGGATACTGAGTGTACAGGTGCATCTCAATAAATTAGAAGAGTATGGAAAAATTCATTTATTTCAGTGATTCAACTCAAATTGTGAAACTATAAAAAAATTTTTTAAAAATTAAATGCACTCAGACTGAAAGTTTAAGCCTTTGGTTCTTTTTAATTATGATGCTTTTGGCTCATATTTAACAAAAACCCACCAATTTACTTGCCCACACTGCCAAAAGCACCAAAAGTTTGTTAAATGACCATTCATTAACATTTAAAATTTCTCACATCCCCACCTATACTTGGAAATGTCCAGTAGCCATTGAGAACAATGCATTTTCATTTTAGCCATTACTAACTGCAAAAAAATCTGAAAAATCAAGCTTCAATGTGACATGCTGTGGGTTCACTAATAAAGTTGCAATAAAAGAAAAATTTGCAACAAAAAAATTATTTTCTTTCTTTTCAGGTTTTCCTGGCTTTGATGGCATTTCAGGATTGCATGGCCTTAAAGGTCAAAAGGGCCTTCAAGGTGTTGCAGGTATGTCTTAAACTTTCTTTAGTTATTTAAAAGTAATCTTTTGATTCATGTACCAAAATTGGTAGATAGGACAGCCAAATGTTTTGTCAGAATACTGAATGCTTAGTATAACAAATCCTAAATACCAAAATAAAGGTATATTTCCTAAACTATTCAATGTATTATCTTTTTAGCTCTAATCCATAGCAATGTGCAATTTAGAATTTGTTGCCTAATGATCAGGCTAATTGTAAGGAGTTACATAATCACTCACATTTATTGGCTTGGGGTAAATGCAATCAATTTTGATCATCTATAAATCCATCTGTTTGATTGTGAGAGGAAAAAAATGTTTACTCTCTTGGTTATTTTACCTCTTTTTCCTGGTTTACTTGTTTTTGTTGACCAGAGAATCATGTCTTGTGATTGAGGAGCTTGCAAAAATCAAATTCATTGAAAAGATGCAGATTTTTTAAGAGAGGCCATGCAAATAATTTATACTATTTTATTATTATTATTATTATTATTATTATTATTATTATTATTATTATTATTATTATTATTATTATTTACAATAGCCTTGTCTTGTTAACCAGCTTTTGTTTCCAATGCCCATAATATATACTCTTATTAGGTCTTGATGATTGGGGGGAACCAGGTGAGGATGGGGTAAAAGGAGAGAAAGGAAATGCAGGTATTCCCAACACAGAGGCCGGTATCCCTGGAGCTCATGGGCTGAAAGGTTCAATAGGAGATCCAGGTGGGTCACCATTAAGCTTTTATGTTCTCTCTGATTTTGAAATAGTAAAATTATTTGTAATTAACCTTTAAACTTAAATTCTAAACTTAAAATACTAAACTGTTTTAGGTGATCAGGGTGAGCCAGGCCCTCCAGGAGAGCAAGGGCCGCCAGGAGCACAGGGAATTCCTGGCAGAAAGGGTCTATCAGGGGACCCAGGTTTACCTGGTCAGAAAGGTTTTCTAGGTAAAATATTAGAAATACAATATTAGAACATGCTAAGATTACATTAGGAGTTAGCAACATTAGCACATATTTCCCACAGTGATAAAACTCATAACATTGCAACAGAAATCAGCCTATATGTTTGTAGTCTGATCAGCCTTTCTGATCCTTTTTTTGTTTAGGCCCCCCCGGAAAGATTGGTCTTCCAGGTTTTCCAGCTCCACCTGGAACTAAAGGAGATCGTGGCACTCAAGGCGATCTTGGCTTCTTAGGACCAAAAGGGCTATTAGGAAACACAGGAGACAAAGGATTTTCTGGAGAGTCTGGTGTACCAGGAGGAAAAGGTATGACCCAAAACAACAGAAATTTTATTTGTATTATAGTAATTAAAAACATTACACTTTAAATGTCCTTTTCTTTTACTATGGACTAGGTATTTGTCTAATCTAGACTGTGCCCCTGATTTATTTTTATTTAATTTAATTTTTTATAAAATTGGTTACAGGTATAAAGGGAGAAATGGGAGACATGGGTGTCCCAGGACCGACTGGTTTACAAGGTGACAGAGGCCCTGCTGGATCAAAAGGAGGAACTGGACCACCAGGTTTTCTTTCTTTTTTTATTTGAAATTATAAATTTTTTGGCAAATTGAATTCCTATGTTCAGATGTTTGTGTATAACAAACATAACTCTGACACTGAGGTATTACCTCTCTCAGGTCCTCCTGGCCTCCCTGGTGCCAAAGGACTCCCTCCAGTTCCTGTGAAGGTGCCAGGGGAGAGAGGGCCCCCTGGTCCACCTGGTAACCAAGGAACACAAGGAGTAAGAGGGGAGTTAGGCCCTGTGGGAGACCCTGGAGATCAGGGTAAATTCAATGTTCAAAAATCTAAATATTAAACAATTTGTTTATTTTAGGTCTGAAATAAAAATGACTACTCTTTCATTAAATAAAATAGAAAAAAAAAGAGTTAAAGTTTCTTTACTGTTTTTTCTTGTCCTAGGTTATAATGGACCACAAGGGCAAAAGGGGATGCCAGGGCTGCCTGGAATACCAGGAACACCAGGTTTCCGTGGGGATGATGGACCAATCGGACACCAAGGTCTTCAGGGTCTAGAAGGTGAAGCTCACAGAATTCTTGAATAAGCTGGTGTGATAAGAAGTTTAAATGAATTCAAGAGGATATTATGTCTCAATTTAGGATATTCAAGCAGTGGCTTGCTTCTTGATAAGCAAGAATTTAGTAAGTGACCTGCACTGCTGTTGAAGAGCAGTCACTATCGACTTGTAAATATAAATGTAGTGAACATTAAGACATGCTGTATGGGGTTGTTACCTATTAGCCTGGAATATAAAAGGCTTTAACAAATAAATTAAATTATTATGTGATCAGTTTAATTTTGTCTACGGGAAATGTTTACATTTTAGGAAACCGTGGCCGTCCTGGTAATCCTGGTCTGCCAGGTATGCCTGGACGCAGTGTCAGTGTTGGGTACCTTCTGGTGAAACACAGTCAGTCTGATCAGACTCCAATGTGCCCTGTTGGAATGTCCAAATTGTGGGATGGCTACAGCTTACTTTACTTTGAAGGGCAGGAGAAAGCTCATAATCAGGACCTAGGTAAGTAAATAAGGCTTTATCTGTATGCCAAAGGATTGACACTGAAGCTATATATAATCAATACAAATCAGGTTCTTAAATATTCTCTACTATGTTATCCAGGTCTGGCAGGCTCTTGTCTCCGTCGTTTTAACACCATGCCATTCCTGTATTGCAACCCTGGTGACGTATGCTACTATGCTAGTCGTAACGATAAGTCCTATTGGCTCTCCACTACTGCCTCTATTCCCATGATGCCTGTGGAAGAGTCAGAAATAAAGCCCTATATCAGCCGTTGCTCAGTATGTGAGGCTCCATCAGTGGCTATAGCTGTACACAGTCAGGATATAACTATCCCACAATGCCCTGCAGGCTGGAGAAGCTTATGGATTGGCTACTCCTTCCTTATGGTGAGCATTTAGACATTTGCCATTTGTGATGGACAATATCATATCACACTATGTTCTTTACCAAAATTTGTCTTTTATACACAGCATACAGCAGCTGGAGATGAAGGAGGCGGCCAGTCTCTGGTGTCTCCAGGCTCATGTCTGGAGGATTTCCGCACCACTCCCTTCATTGAGTGTAATGGAGCGAAGGGTAGCTGTCACTACTTCTCTAACAAGCACAGTTTCTGGCTAACATCCATTGACCAGTCTTTCCACAGTTCCCCTGAGTCTGAGACACTCAAAGCTGGACAGCTCCTCTCGCGAATCAGTCGATGCCAAGTCTGCATGAAAAACCTGTAACTTGTATGAACTTGATGGTGTAGCCATTTTTGTGTGCAGCTCAGTCCAGAACGCCTGGTAGGGTTTCACAGAGCTCATAGTAACTACTAAGTTGATAAACCAAACAGGATTGTTGACAAAGATTTGGTTAACAGCTCACATAAATTGTGTAATTACATACTTTTACACTATCAAGGAGAGTTTTTAGTATTAGTTTTTTTTTCTTCTTCAATATGTACCCCTCCCTATGTGCCTAAGGACTGAAGATGTGTAAATGTGTTGAAAGGAGAGGTCAAAGAAGCATCAGAAACTTTAGAATTGTTTTAACTTTACTCATTTGAAATGGTGCTTTTTCTAACTTATTACCTCACTCATCAGCGAGATTGTGTAATTGATATTACAAAGTACATCATACAGCAAAACCAAAGACGCCCATATTAATGCACTGCTTCCCTTATATTCATCTATGTGTCACACTTCCTGTAGCCCTTAGAACCTCTGTGTGAGTTATTCAACAGCCAATTGCCTTTCACTATAAACTATGTTTAGTTTCAAACGATACTTTCACCTTAGTGTTGCTTTATTTGTGTTTTTAATCAGTAATTTGATCAGGTATTGAACTCTATTTTACTAACACTCTTTACCAAATGTACATTTTGTTTTGTGGGGAATTTGCACTTGAAATACAGTATGTCAGCATGATCATTAGTCTATGCTTCCTCAACAACTTCTGAGCACCAGCATGCACCTCTTCACATTGCTACAGAACAGCGAGACGTTCGCTAATATGCAAACCACAAGATAAAACTGCAAAATGCCATTTAGAACATCATGTCTTACTGAACTAAGTTTATGGATTCATTTGTTTCTATTCTGTTACACAGACTGCACTGATACCTAATGAGAGTTGTTTTTTCTTGTACAGTTAAGAAATAAATGAATAAATTGTTTACTACAGAAATCACATCACAAAATCTGATATTTAATGATAAATAGACCAAATTCTTCAGGTGAATGACCCGATTTGTACTTTGATCAGCCATGCATTCCATTGCCACTCAGATGTGTATGTCTAGTATAGCATAGCATAGCATAGCATAGTACTTGTCTGACCATAAACAAGTAAAAGGAGTTTAAACAATGGGTCGTTGAATTAAACATTAACAAGTTAACAGTGTATTTATGTGGAATATATTTTTAGACCATGTTCTGAATAATTGTGACTGTTAGCCTTACTGAACATCAACAAAATAAATGCTTCTCTTTGTACACATTTGCTGTGTTATTTGTTTGCTTATCCTATCAAGACAAGTTAATGATTATTGACCATGACCATGAATGTTTTGTGGCATATTGAGTTATAAAAATGCCTACTGCTATATGTGTAAAGGATTTTTAAACAAATATTCAACAGAGAGCTTCATTACATTTACATATCACTCACAACTGTAATAAAAAAGGAGGCATTTCTTTATATTAATCTGAACATATAAACCATTACAAATTGCAAAATCTTTAATAATGAATACTATTATGAGTATCTTTGGTTGACAGAGTGGTGCAGCGGTTAGCATTGTCAAAGCTCCAGAAAAACAGGTTTAGTTCTGAACTCGGGTTAATGTTCATGTTTCTGCGAGGTAAGTAATATCTTCCAATAGGTGGAATAGTTGGCTAATAGTAGTGAATGTGTGTACACAAGGGGCTGTGTGATGGACAGGCGTCCCAGTCAGGGTTTATTCCTTCTGCCAAGTGTTCCTGGAGTAGACTTTGAATCCACTCGGTAGCAATAATTAATAGAGATAAACGTGAAATAACTTTTTGGACAGAAGTACTGTGGACAACTGAACATCTCAATCATATTTTGGTCTTCACCAAACTGTTAGTACAAAGATAAAAGCACAGAAATTAGATTTTTTTTTTCTCACCTGTAGTTTTAGGATACTCTTAAGTGGAACAAAGGCTCCAAAACCTGTTTAAAATACCATTCTGTGTGCAAAGCAATGTGCATATTGACTTTGTTTATTTGGCTTAGCTTGCACAGAGCACTAACCTCAGCTCCACTGAACATCTGAAATACAGACTGAAGGCCTCCTTATGAAACCTCATTGCATGACCTCAACATTTTCTTTTTGCTTTATTTGTGGTCTGGTATTTGTTGTTTTACCGCACCACAAGGGCCCAATGAAGCTTTTCTTCCCTAGGTCACTGGCTCGTACTGTAACCGTGACAAAGATAAAAATGAGTACTAAAGATGGATAAATGAAAAGTATGTGTATGCTAACTTACAATCGTGTTTATTTATTTTAATGAATAAATGCATAGTTTATATTTTTGCACATTTGGTTCAATGTTTTGTTTTGTTAATAGGATAAGCGGAAGCACCAGGAATCACAGCATATCACACAAAATTCAAAATCATCAATGACAACTCTCAACACTGATCATTACAAATTTACTATTTTGAAATTTGGTCTTGCTTTCTAACAGAAATAGTTACAAGAGTTTATCATGAAATGTAAACAACTGTCTGTGCCTTTATTGTTTTAAAGAGTAAATCCACATTTCTGTACTTGGTGCTCCTTCTTAAGCACAGCAGCCAGCTTTAGTCCTCTTAGCTGTGCTCGGCGCTTCCAGGTCGACCGTGGAGCTCTCGCCCTCATTCCTCTTCTTCAGAATTGAGGGCACCACAAGGTCAAAAATTGTTTCAAACAATACATCCACGTTGTAGCCAGTTTTCGCACTGGTCTCAAAGCACATGCTTTCAGCGGGTAGACAGGCCTTCTCATCCAGCCCCTTGTAATGTAGGACACGCCTATACAGAGCCATGGCGTCCTCTTTGTTCACCTGTTTGCGTTGAAGGGAAGAGGAAGAAAAAGACAAGCGTGCAGGTTCGGTCCCCTCCTCTCCTTCCGGATTCGAAGCCTGTGCATGAGAGTCAGTGAGGTCGGCTTTGTTGCCTACTATGGCAAAGATGCAGTCGGCGTTGGCAGTGTCGGTTAGGGATAGGAAGCGCTCCTCCAGCTCTACGTAGCTTTGCCAACTGGTCGTGTCATAGGTGAGAATGACTGCAGCTGCACTACGACAGTACATAGAGCCAAGGCCATGGAACTGCTCCCGACCTTTAATCAGGATAAAGAGAAAGCACATAGGAAAGGAATTAAATGAATTTATAAAATCACTTTTTTTACACTTTAATAAAAGGTTTGTATAATGTTTTAAACAATGGCAAGTGGGGAAAAAATGGTTGCTTTTTGTGGAAATCCTGGTCCCCAACAATCACAGCCACAGTACACACCTCGACACTCACAATACAAATCTCGACACTCACAGCCAGAGTACACACCTCAACACTCACAGCCACAGTACACACCTCAACACTCACAGCCACAGTACACACCTCGACACACAATACACACCTCGACACTCACAGCCAGAGTACACACCTCAACACTCACAGCCAGAGTACACACCTCGACACACAATACACACCTCGACACTTACAGCCAGAGTACACACCTCGACACTCACAGCCAGAGTACACACCTGGACACTCACAGCCAGAGTACACACCTCGACACTCACAATACAAATCTCGACACTCACAGCCACAGTACAAACCTCAACACTCACAGCCAGAGTACACACCTCGACACTCACAGCCACAGTACAAACCTAAACACTCACAGTACACACCTCAACACTCACAGCCACAGTTCACACCAACACTCACAGTACACACCTCAACACTCACAGCCACAGTACACACCTCAACACTCACAGTACACTCCAACACTCACAGCCACAGTTCACACCAACACTCACAGTACACACCTCAACACTTACAGCCACAGTACACACCTCAACACTTACAGCCACAGTACACACCTCAACACTCACAGCCACAGTACACCTGTGCTGACTTAAGGATGTGAGACTAGACTACCATATCTTTCGGACTATAAGCCGCTACTTTTTTCCCACGTTTTGAACCCTGCGGCTTTTTCCTGGTATGTACTGTGCACATGACTAAAAGCATTCTGAACCTAAAGGCATTCTGAAATTTAATGTACATTATAATAGTTTAACATTTACATTTTAAACGTCAACATAACGTCTACTGTACTGTATATTTTAATTGTGTTTTAATGCTTATTTTATTTCTCTTCTGTTTTAACAATTGTTCTTACATTTTACTTCTCTTTTTATGATATATATTTTACTACTTTTATGTTAATTCCAATTTCAATACTATTTTGCACATTGCTTCTTGCACTTTGTTCAGCACCTAAGTTCTACCTTGATACAATAACCAAGAACCTCAATGTTTTAGTCTCAGTAAGTTAAGGCCCAGACCTCAATCCAGTTTGGAATGTGTAGTAAGACTTGTTCCTTAACACACTCCATCCAATCCAATCTTTCTAGCAGTCTAGCCCAGAATGTCATATCCCTGAATACATTCTGTTATTGCAGCTAAATATCAGTTTTTTTGGGGGGTAATTAACTTTGACAATTTCAGGTAAGTCCATTATTCAATTTACTCATTATTCACACTTCAATAAATATTAAAAAATAATAAGTCGCTAGCGATTACTGAAAGTTTTATGAGACACACATTACACGAGCACGTGACTCGGCTTGATGAACAAAAATCTGTAGTGTTTTAGGTCAGCTGTCAACAGCAAGGAAACTAATTCCACAGGAAGTGGTCTAGCAGAAACAAGTATAAAAAAGGTAAGGCCACTGTTGAACGAAAGATATACACCAACCAGGCATAACAAATACTGGTCAAGAGAATAACACAGATTATCTCTTTATCTCTTAGTGGGTGGGATATATTAGGCAGCAAAATAACATTGTCCTCAAAGTTAATGTGTTAAAAGCAGAACAAAGGGCAATCAAAAGGATTTGAGTTTGACAAGGGCCAAATTGTGATGGCTAAACAACTGGGTCAGAGCATCTCCAAAACTGCAGCTCTTTAGGGGATGTTCCTGGTCTGCAGTGGTCAGTATCTTTCAAAAGTGGTCCAAGGAAGGAACAGCGGTGAACCAGCGACAGGTTCATGGGCACGAAGGTTAATTGATGCATGTCGGGAGTGAAGGCTGACCAGTATGGTCTGATCCAACAGACGAGTTCCTGTAGCTCAAATTGCTAAAGGAGCTTGAGGGTTCAGGATTGTTTTGGCAGCAAATGGGGGACCAACACAATATTAGGTAGGTGGTCATTATGTTATGCCTGATCAATTTAAATGAGCAAAAGTCCTGAACAGATAAAAACATATTGTGTGTGATTGAAGCGAGGTAATTACCTTTGACAACTTGTCCTGTGACAATTGGTTCACATTCTCATAGGAACAGTCTACTATGCCTGCTCTATTATAGGAAACTGAGAGACCTCATGATGTTTCATAAGAAGGCCTTGTTGACTCAGATGCTTTGGTCGGCTGTGTACATGTGCGCTGTTTGAACATTGTACAGTCTGGGTTAATAATGATACTTTGTAAACTGAATCATATGACTTATGTCTCTGTGCTACTGCACCGTAGCTAAACACGAGGTCTGTTTAATGATTGCCACACACATTGTACACTCAAGACTGACGAAAAAAAACACGCAAGAGCTTGATGACTAAGACTAAAAATGTTTTAGAAAAGTGAAAGATTATTTGGGTGTTTTTTTTTCACTGGGTTGTCTGTTTCATTATGTATGTATGTATGTAAGCTACAGTATGGGAAAATAAGGAACCCCCTCAAGTCAGAAACCAAAATATATGGTTCGGAATGTATGACGCACTGTGGGGAAAAAAAAAAAAGTTCGAACATTACATACTACTATAATGTGTAGCATTTCAAATATGCAGGTATTGATTGTGGATTGTTATATGCACTTCGAATCGAACCCAAAATTAATACTGCTACATGAATAAAAATGATTAGTATGATTGATATTGTTCTTATTAGGATATCTTATTGTTTAAGCTGCCCTTGTTTCCTAAAATATAAATAAATGTTTCTATTTTATGTAGCTTTATTGAGACCAATGCATACACTCACAACAATTAATACTCACAAGTGCCCTTAAGATTATAGTAAAGATGCTACTACAAACTCAAACAATAAACAGGTGCAAATGATTTGATTGACGCTGTAAATCTGGGAACATTCTGGAAATAGTTGGCTCATCTTTCCTTAGCTGTTTAGAGTTGTGGTGGATCAAGAGCCTTTCCCTGGAATACTGGGAGTGAGGGAGGGGCATACGGTGGAAAATTGCCTGTCCATGATACACAGACAGAAACAAACACACATATAGGGGCAATTTGATCTCACTTACTGTCATGTTTTTAGAAGCCAGGGGAAACCACACAGAGACAATGGGACGACATGCACCAAATTTTGGGCACTAAATATTATCACTGCAAAGAACGTTTGAATGAATCAAGGTAATATTTGACATTTGTACAGTACTATCAGGAACAGCCTAAAGCTTTTTAAGGGGGGTAGTGTTTAAGGCAGTGGACTTTGGGTAATGAGTTCAGAGACTTTAAATCCCAGCCACACCAACCTGCCACTCCTGGGCCCCTGAGCAAGAATGTCTAACCAGTGCTCAGTTGAATGAATGAGATAAATGTAATTCGCCCTACACGTTTGTCAAATGCAAAATGAAAAATGCAAGTTTCTGAAACGGTTTTGGAGGCCATGAACCTCATCTCCTACCTGCAGTGTCCCATATGGAGATATTGTAGGGTCCCCACTGCTTGAGAAAGAAAGCCCCTCCAACTGTGCTCACAGTGTCCTTGAATTTCCTCTCGGTGTACCTGTGCAGCAGGGATGTCTTCCCCACGTTCATGTCACCCAGCAGGACAATCTTCACATCAGGCTTTTTCAGTTTCTTCGTGGGTTCGGCCATGGTCACCAAATCAGCACACAGTCAGCTGTGGTCAAGCTCTGAACGCCATAATCCACTTTTTTTATCCCGTTAAAACCCAAAAATGAACGCACTTAGGGGGGAAAAAGTCCAAACGAGTGTTTGAGTCTGTTTCTCACGTGGCATGGTTGAGCTTTTACTCCAAGGGTACATATATGATTACGATCGTAAAAAAAAGAACGCTTTTAGTGGAATGGTATTAAACTTGGAGCGGTCATGTTTAGGAAGTTCAAGTTCAACTCTCTGAAGCTCCGCCTCTTGTGGGCGTGGCCACGCAGTTGCGTCTGAAAACCGCCGGATTGTGCTACACCCTGTGACCTGTTTCATTCCAGGTCCCAAAACACGGTAAAGAAGAACACGTTTAACGTTTGATGGCGTTGTAATGTGCGCTATATATATATATAAAAAAAAGAAGTCATGTCGATTGCATTGTTTGATCTTAAAGCTGATATGTCCAATCAAAATCCAGGTTTAGCCCCTTTTCCTGCATTTTAATTGGACGCTCGAATGACGTAGCACGGCTTGTGTTCAGCGTGAACACGCACGCCGAAGGTGAGCTCCATGCAGCTCAAACGAGCATTCCCCAGTTTTGCTGCATCGCGCCAAAGTTGGTCCGTTGGTAAGACCAGAATCGATCACTCTTTCGGAATATGAATGGAAGCAAAGTTGCTCATCCGGGTCTTAACTGTAGCCTTCTGTTTTGCAGTAACTCTTCTCTATGAGAAAGGAGAGAGAGGTAAATTCACACCGGGGAGAGGAGGGGGGTGATAGCAGCCTAGTCTACCTTCTCTAATGCCCATGATTAGCATCTGTGGCTGAGGGAGGCGATGTCACTTATCACAGATAATGAATTCAAGATGAAATTATACCTGTTCGGATCTCTAAGTCGCTCCTGTGCCCTGGTGTGTGCACTACTAAATGACGTCGAACGCACAAATCTCTGACGTATGTGCGGTAGGGGGGGAGAGCTCGGATTAAGTTTTGATAATCCGCTCTGTAATATAACGGTAACCCTATTGTCATTAGCGCTTCTGTGCAGCTGTGGTTTATTCTATTTTATTTATTGTTTTGCTTATTATTCCGATAATCGAGACCCATTTTCCACCAGGAATTATGGCATACACGAAGAGAATAAAAAAAAACACTAGCTAGATAAGTAGCTAGGTTTTGGCTAACACCTGCTAGCGGAATGATTAGCTAGGTGACAGTAAATAATCGCGGTTTTCTTGACTCGGTTCCTGCCTAACAAATCCGGTTTATTTCTTTGTGCACCGCTCGATCATGTTGGTGAATCCCACTCGAGGATACCACTGGTCAGACGCGGAGACTAGAGCACTGTTGACTATTTGGGGAGAGCACGACGTGCAGACGGCGCTGGACGGAAACTTCCGAAACAGTCACGTTTACCGCGACGTGGCTGGACGTTTGGGGGACATGGGCTACGATCGGACCCCGGATCAGTGCCGGGTGCGGGTTAAGAGCCTGAAAAGGCAATATTTCCAGGCGAAAAAGGCCTCAAAGAGGAACGGCCACTATTCCAAGATCTTCAGGTTCTACAAAGACATGGAGAGGATCCTGAGCAGCAGAGTGTCAGCAGGGCTGGATGCCCATGATCTAGAGGGCATGGGTGCCGAAGGAGACGAAACCTTGGATGGCACTGAAGAAGATGGAGAGAGTGTGGACCAGCCGCATGAGTCGGACGTGGACGGTGCAGGAGAATGCTCAAACATGGACTATCCTGTGAAAATCGAGTATCCCCCTTACCCTATCCCAGTGACTGTGGGCAGCTGCAGTAGTGAGTACTTTACCAAAACACAGTTCATTAGAACATGCACAATGGCATCCAGTCACCATCTCGCCTTCTTGTATACTTTGTTCCAGATGTAGCGGATATTCCAGCAAAGCAGACCGAAGAACAGACCACCACCATGCCATCGTCTGCAGGAAGCAGGAGGCACAAGAAGCGTTTTGCAAACCTGTCGATGGAGAAGCTCATGGAGAAGTTTCTGGAGCAGAGTTTGGAGGCAGAAGAGAACTTTTATAGACTCGAGGAGCAGCGGCTCCAAGCCGAGGATCTTCGCAGGGAGACAGAGCACACGAGAGAGATGCACATGTTGCAGATGCTGGGGCAGATGTTTGCTGGTCTCACCACACCCACAGTCACGTCTTCACCTGCTCCTCAGTCCACTCGTAACTCAAAGACTGGTCCCTCTGTATCTCATTCACGTCTTTTTGGTGGCAGCCATAGCCATCAAACCTACCAGGTCGATTATACCAACCTGAGTCCGCCAGCTGCTCCAGGTCTGCGCAGGACTGACGCCATTCACTACTGACCTAATGTGTTCTGGTTTCGATATTTGATCGTTTATTAGGTCACTGACATCTGCCAAGAATATTTTCTTCATATTATAAGCATTTGCTTTCTTTTTTTGTTTGTTTTCAGGGTGGTATTCAGATATTATCCTACTGCCAAAATTAGCATATTCGTTCACATTGTGTGTATTAAACATCAAAGTATTATATAAATACATCATTATTAGTCACATATCAAAGGAAATATACATTATTATTCTTTTTAGCCAAGAGCTGAAGGAATGGTCCGATGGCCTGAAGCAGTTGTTGAAATTATTCTTGTGTTTTCTGTAGTTATCCAGCGGGCATTTTCCCTGGGAGGTGTCGCACACAGAAGCATGGACATCCTGGCATTGGTCAAAAATACCATTCCTCCGCTGACGTCTAAAAAGCACAAGGGTCAAGATGGCCGCATAGGAGTCATCGGAGGATGTCAAGAGTTAGTGAGCGCTACGTTTATACAGTCAACAAACGTTAAATGTGCACCAGCTCCTTTTATTTTTCCCCATCAGTAATTCTCTTCTGTTTCATTAGGTACACTGGAGCACCTTACTTTGCTGCCATTTCTGCACTGAAAATAGTATGTAGAATAATGTGTAAGCAACCTGAGTGGCAGAATTTAATATTGGCCTGTATGTGACACTCATCATGTGCTGCTGCTGTTTTCGGTTTTCTTAGGGTGCGGATCTTTCCCACGTATTCTGCACCAAAGATGCTGCCACTGTGATTAAATCTTACAGCCCTGAGCTCATAGTTCATCCTGTACTGTAAGTGCATTGATCGAATCATCTGATGAGGTTGTTATATCTACACGCACTACTGATTTGAAAGTGCATTCCTCTCTCCTGTGGAAACTTACAGAGACAGTCCCAATGCTGTGCAGGAAATAGAGAAGTGGCTGCCGAGGCTTCATAGTTTGGTAGTGGGGCCAGGCTTGGGCAGGGACGACAAGCTTCTTAATAATGCAAAGGTAAGTGCAAAATGAAGGTTGGGGAATAATCCAGTAGGCTTTTTAAGGACCTATTTGAAAGCTGTTTACCGTGCATAACGTGTAATGATGATATTTTGTAGGAGGTTATTGAAAAGACAAAATCAAGAGGAATTCCAATAGTCATTGATGCAGTGAGTAGAAAGTTTTTTTTTTTCTAGGACATTACAAACATGCACTTTAGAACACCGCACAGATGAAAGTATAACGTTTCGTACGTGTTTTCGTGCAGGATGGACTTTGGTTAGTGTCCAAAGAGCCTTCAGTCATTCAGGGATATCAAAGAGGAATCTTGACACCCAACTTCATGGAGTTCAGTCGTCTGTATGAGGCAATGGTGAGGGACGTGTTCAAACGTTTTTGTGTTGAAATTTTTGGGGTTTTGCTTTTTGTAGCCATTCTACTGTGAATTATAATTCTTTGTCATTGTTATAGGCTCATTTTAAGAAAGAGAACTTGGTGAGAGAGTTTAGGAAATATAAACTGAGTTTCACATTTTTCATCACAGCACCATCAGCCCCTGGATAGCACTGACTTTAGGGTCACAGCGCAGCAGCTGAGCATCGCACTAGGTAACGTGACTCTGGTTTTGAAAGGGGAGGAGGACATCATCACTGACGGCAACCACGGTCAGTCAGTTTAAACTCGACCCTGTTCCCTTCTAAAGGCTTTTAAAACAGTGTCACTTATTTATATTGCATTGGCTTCCTATTGTCTTTAGTGTTAACATGCAGTCAGGAGGGAAGTGGACGTCGCTGTGGAGGACAGGGAGATTTGCTGTCTGGCTCTTTAGGAGTATTTTCCCATTGGGCATTGAGTTCATCATTAAGTACAACTGAAGGGTATGTATCTATATAAATCATCATCTTCATCTCGCTTTTGGAGCCACACACAGAAATATTTGTGGTTTAATGCACATGTTTGTTTCTCCAGCATGAATCCTACACTGGTGGCTGCTTTCGGTGCTGCCTCACTGACCAGGCAGTGTAACAATCAAGCCTTTCACAAGTATGGCCGTGCTACCACCACCTCTGACATGATCCAGGAGATCTGTGCTGCCTTCAGAAAGCTGTTCGAAACCTGAACTATTTTGTCTTTGCTAAAACGCTCAGCTTTGTTCCAGGTTTTTGCAGCTTCTCTCCTGTAAGAAAAAAAAATGCAGTTTTAAATGGATACCTGTACACACTTGCTTTTTAATGGGTTTTTTTTGCATACACCTTTTTTTTGTGTCCACCATTGCTTTAGATTTTCCATCACTTTGATCTTCAAAACAACACCTATAACTAAAATAGCCTAGTTCAGTCTAGTCTCAGTGCACAGCTTCATGTTGTGCAGGTTAGAAACAAACTTTTCACCAATTACACCAGGCAACACAATTAGTTCCTTAATAAACAGATGTAAGCAAACGTGTCGAGTTAGTCAACCGTATTATTACCAGCATTATTAGAAGACCCAATAGTGACCTGTCATAGCAATCAAACCACAGAGCTCAAATCAGACTTTTTCTAAAGGTGTTGATTTGTTTTCTGTAACTGCAGTCATATGAATCACACACTCATTCTAATGCACAAGTGCACAAGATCTTGTGTGTTGGACGCTGCACACAAATTAGTTTTAAAAGGGTTCAAGAAAACCTTGAATTTCCTTTTTTTTTTTTTTTTTTTTTTATTTAAAAAGCATGAGTCTCCATTGTCAGTCTGACATAAACCCTGTTTCTGTAAAAGTTTCTCTGAATCTGGGCATTTTTGTCTTCATTTTATTAGAGAGAGAAAAAAGAAACATTGTTGAGGAAACAAATGCTTATGGTTGTTATAAACCATAAAAGAAATACAAAAACACACCACCGAAGTTCCACAGCATTAAACACAATGTTACACATAAACAGATGTGTTCTTTTATAATCAACCAAATTGTTAGTGTTGACAAATTGCTGTATTAATAGATGTAAAAAGCACATTTGGACTGGTTCAGTAGCTGATTATTTTTCTTCCTTATGTAATATTCAAACCAGCAGTAAGTGGGATCCCTGGTCCTGTGGAAAGTATTTCTTTTTTTTCCCCATAACAGAGTGAAAACCAAGATGATATATTTGCATAAATGACAGTCTGTAATAAACCCCATGCACAGCATTTTCACTGTTGACACTAACAGTATCATTTAATCATTTTCATGTTCTATGATAAATCTTTTAATAGAAATGTAATATATCTGCACATTCTGTGCTTCACCCCTTGTTGTGGTTCTGGAAGTATATCACTGTTTGGTGATCGATAAAACCAACAACAAAAAACATTTTTTTTTTTTTTTTAATAAATAAATTCTGACACTGATATTGGATTTTCTTGTACAGAAATGACATAGTTCCTTTAAATCCCTACTTTCTCCCCAAGATGTGCAGTTCCTAATATATTTTGTTAACAGCCTTGGACATTACAGTAAATGGTCATATGTGCACATGGTTCAGATGGAGGAACATCTAAGCAACTGCAGGCTTAATATGTTGCTTGCAAGAATCATTTCGACTGTATAAAACATTTCCGTTTCAACTGTTAGTGATTCATTAAATGCACCTTTTTTTAACAATATGGTTCTTTTAATTTATTATATATTTAAAAAGGCTTTACCATTTAGTCCTTAGGTTTAATGAATTAACATTTTAAGGAGTAATGTATAATGTTTTTTAGCATTTGGATTTTCTTAGCAGATTTACTTTCTAATAAAGTCTCAGTTAACTCATTTCTGTGGTGTTTTTTTGTATGTGTTATGTGTGTTGTATGTGTAAATGTGTTATACATGAACTACCTAAAAATCCATGACATTTGCTTAGGATCACAGTCTACATGAACAGTTCTGCATTTAAGCCCTTACTACTGCACACCTCAACAATGATGGGACTGTAATGAATGGACATCCGGTGCCACCCAGATGATTATGGGTTCCTTGTGAGTGTGGTTCCTCTCAAGGTTTCTTCTTACTGTTTCAGGGATTTTTTACATGCCACTGTCTTCACTGGCTCGCTCTTATGGATAAACAAAAAACAATTTCATATTTTATAACCAATTTATCTTTTGTCAAACTGCTTTGGGACAAAGTCAACTGTTGAAAGCAGCCTACAAATGAAATGTAAACTCATACACCACTATGCGATAAATGAGATTATTTTATTCATAGCAACAGATGAGCTGCAGTCAGTAATTGTACTTTAACAGTGAACTATATTGTAGATAATATTGAATTAAAAATAGCAAATGTGCACATGGTTGATGCACCGAATAAAGCAGCAACTAGATATTGCAATATTTGCAATGTAATAATATCACTAAACTTTTTACACATACAAGTTGGTGTAAATGCAGTTTTGCAAGCGAGGGGACTTTTATTGTGACGAAAGCGACTTCCGCTGGGGTCCTTTTGGAAATCCCTTATGAGTTGCTGTATTTCTTTAGCCAAATTCAGGTGGCTAACGTGAGTTAGTTCTGCCGCAGATGCCATCGAAAAAACACGTGGGAATTAAGAAACCGGTCATTTAGTCAACATATGAGAGGCATTTTGTCATTAGAATGAATGGGACATCATATTCAAACTTTGACAATCAAGAGCATGTCCTTAAATTAGGCGAAACTTTCGAGAAACAACCCAAAAGTGCTTTCCATACGGTACGATGTAAGTGTCATCTTCTTATGTATACATACTTTAATCATCGAACTGAAAAACAGCTTCTTTATTTACTGTTAAGTCCCAAAAAATCTTACTTTTCATGGAGCAAAAAAAAAAATTATATATATACAGGCAATGTATTAGTCAGCTGTTAATACTAAACTACCTGCTGAGTACTGAGTTTATTTAATTATTAGCTCTAAGCTGCTAAACTTAATCATCCTGGGTTTTCTGAGGTTTTTCTGTATGTTATAATACATAATATATTTGTTAAAAAACAAATGAAAACGCTGACTCGTTCACTTAAGCGAGAGACAGACGGAAAGCAAGGCTTCATCTCAAGTGGAAACTGCGCCCTCTGGTGGTGGAACTACTGTAACTTTTTTTTTCAGGGGAACGTATGTACAGCCTGTTCATGTAGGCCCTGCAAAATCGCCACACGACGTCACCGAGAAGCCTGCATATTCATTTGGACCTAGTTGATCATGTGGCATGACTGAAGCAGTGGTAGAAAATTGTTAGGAAGATGACATCAGGGGAACAATTACAGATGGAATAACTTGCTTTTTTATAACGTGCAAATTTAACCAAGAGAGTGTGGCGATAGATAGATAGATAGATAGATAGATAGATAGATAGATAGATAGATAGATAGATAGAGACCTTGTGCAAACTGACAAGTGCAGATAAATATATTTATTACAAATAAATATAAATATGGCAGTCCTATATGGCCATGAATTCTCATGTTTATTTTTTTTTATAACAACTTATTTGGTATTATCCATGATGCTGCATCTAAAATATATCTCGTGACCAGTACTTCACTTTTCTGTGTATTCGACTTAAGAGCATGTTCTAGAAGCAGCATCTTGGACAATAACCATAAACATTTGTTGCAGCTGGCGCTTGGACACGCGCTGGATTAACATGAGAAAACGTTATAATGCATGGTCTCTTAGGACTTTTCTATATAAAGGCTCTGGGCAGATAAAAATATGTGAGAAAAATTCAAGTTGATTTTTAAAACAGCTGTGATTAGTGATTACTAGGCTGGTGATAATACCTCTGAATCAGGATGGTCAGGATTTGCTGATAGATTCTGAATATAAAGTATTGAATGTGTTCATGCATATACAGTTGTGTTCAAAATTATTCAACCCCAATGCTGTAAATGGTTTTAGGAATTTAGTGTACATTTGTAATTGTATTCAGAATGAAATCCTACAAGGACTTCTTAAAGAACCATATGCAACTAAAATGACATCAATTAGTTTTGTAATACAGTAGTAAATGTTTCTTTTGTGAATTCTTCATTGACATAATTATTCAACCCCTTAAAGACTACCACTCTGAAGAACAGAGGTTCAATGAAGTGTTTTCAATCAGGTATTGAAAACACCTGTGGATATCAGGGAGCAGCAATAAAGCCTAATAAGCACCAATTAGGCAGCTTTAAAATGACTGTGATACTCAGCTCCTTCTAGACATTTACTGGTGTGGTTACAAACATGGTGAGGTCAAGAGAATGGTTAAAAACAAATGAAAACGCTGACTCGTTCACTTAAGCGAGAGACAGACGGAAAGCAAGGCTTCATCTCAAGTGGAAACTGCGCCCTCTGGTGGTGGAACTACTGTAACTTTTTTTTTTCAGGGGAACGTATGTACAGCCTGTTCATGTAGGCCCTGCAAAATCGCCACACGACGTCACCGAGAAGCCTGCATATTCATTTGGACCTAGTTGATCATGTGGCATGACTGAAGCAGTGGTAGAAAATTGTTAGGAAGATGACATCAGGGGAACAATTACAGATGGAATAACTTGCTTTTTTATAACGTGCAAATTTAACCAAGAGAGTGTGGCGATAGATAGATAGATAGATAGATAGATAGATAGATAGATAGATAGATAGATAGATAGAGACCTTGTGCAAACTGACAAGTGCAGATAAATATATTTATTACAAATAAATATAAATATGGCAGTCCTATATGGCCATGAATTCTCATGTTTATTTTTTTTTATAACAACTTTTTGGTATTATCCATGATGCTGCATCTAAAATATATCTCGTGACCAGTACTTCACTTTTCTGTGTATTCGACTTAAGAGCATGTTCTAGAAGCAGCATCTTGGACAATAACCATAAACATTTGTTGCAGCTGGCGCTTGGACACGCGCTGGATTAACATGAGAAAACGTTATAATGCATGGTCTCTTAGGACTTTTCTATATAAAGGCTCTGGGCAGATAAAAATATGTGAGAAAAATTCAAGTTGATTTTTAAAACAGCTGTGATTAGTGATTACTAGGCTGGTGATAATACCTCTGAATCAGGATGGTCAGGATTTGCTGATAGATTCTGAATATAAAGTATTGAATGTGTTCATGCATATACAGTTGTGTTCAAAATTATTCAACCCCCAATGCTGTAAATGGTTTTAGGGAATTTAGTGTACATTTGTAATTGTATTCAGAATGAAATCCTACAAGGACTTCTTAAAGAACCATATGCAACTAAAATGACATCAATTAGTTTTGTAATACAGTAGTAAATGTTTCTTTTGTGAATTCTTCATTGACATAATTATTCAACCCCTTAAAGACTACCACTCTGAAGAACAGAGGTTCAATGAAGTGTTTTCAATCAGGTATTGAAAACACCTGTGGATATCAGGGAGCAGCAATAAAGCCTAATAAGCACCAATTAGGCAGCTTTAAAATGACTGTGATACTCAGCTCCTTCTAGACATTTACTGGTGTGGTTACAAACATGGTGAGGTCAAGAGAATGGTCCAGGAAGACAAGAGAACAGGTGATTACTCTTCACAGGAAGGGCAATGGCTATAAGAAGATTGCAAAGATGTTAAACATACCAAGAGACACCATAGGAAGCATCATTCGCAAATTCAAGGCAAAGGGCACTGTTGAAACGCTACCTGGTCGTGGCAGAAAGAAGATGCTGACTTTGACTGCTGTGCGCTACCTGAAGCATAGAGTGGAGAAAAGTCCCCGTGTGACTGCTGAGGAACTGAGAAAAGATTTGTCAGATGTGGGTACTGAAGTTTCTGCTCAGACAATACGGCGCACCCTGCGTAATGAAGGCCTCCATGCCAGAACTCCCAGGCGCACCCCTTGCTGTCCCCAAAGAATAAGAAGAGTCGACTGCAGTATGCCAAAAGTCATGTGGACAAACCACAGAAGTTTTGGGATAGTGTTCTGTGGACTGATGAAACAAAATTAGAACTGTTTGGGCCCATGGATCAACGCTATGTTTGGAGGAGGAAGAACAAGGCCTATGAAGAAAAGAACACCTTGCCTACTGTGAAGCATGGCGGGGTCAATCATGCTTTGGGGCTGTTTTGCTTCTGCAGGTACTGGGAAGCTTCAGCGTGTGCAAGGTACCATGAATTCTCTTCAGTACCAGGAGATATTGATGACAATGTGATGCAGTCCGTCACAAACCTGAGGCTTGGAAGACGTTGGACCTTTCAACAGGACAATGATCCCAAGCATACCTCCAAGTCCACTAGAGCATGGTTGCAGATTAAAGGCTGGAACATTTTGAAGTGGCCATCGCAGTCACCAGACTTAAATCCGATTGAGAACCTCTGGTGGGACTTAAAGAAAGCAGTTGCAGTGTGCAAGCCTAAGAATGTGACTGAACTGGAGGCTTTTGCCCATGATGAATGGCGAAGATACCCGTAGATCGCTGCAAGACACTTGTGTCAAGCTATGCTTCACGTTTAAAAGCTGTTATAACTGTAAAAGGATATTGTACTAAGTACTAAGATTGAATGTCACTTGGGGGTTGAATAAAACTGATAATGATGTGAGCTCAGAAATCACATTTGTGGTTATTTCATTATAAATGTTATGTTATATTTGTCTGACCTACACGTGCCTCTTTGATTTAATTGTAAGCAGGATGACTGAATGATCATAATCAATGTCAAACCGACCAAAACAATCAATTTCAGTGGGGGTTGAATAATTTTGAACACAACTGTATAATGAAACACACAATGTCATAATGTCTCGTCCCATGACTGCTCAAACCCACTGGTTAGTCTTGACACTCCTTCCAGGTGATAGTTAGGGGAGACGATAAAAGAGGGTATATTGTAAATTATCTCACAAGCCTAGTGATTGGAGGGAGCATAGGTTTGTGGAAAAAAAACACAGCTAAACCAGGCTTGTTGCTGGTGACGTATCGACTTATTCTGCTCTTTCCACAGCAGCTGCATTAAAAATTTGAGATTTCACTGAAAGGTTTTTAAAAAAAAGTCACCAAAAGTAGCAGCAGCAACACTTTTACTCATGACCCATCACTTACATTCGTTTGTGCTTACAGATGACTTTAAACCAGCATCCATAGACACTACCTGTGAGGGGGATCTTGAAGTCGGAAAGGGAGAACAAGTCACTATAACATTGCCTAACTTGGAGGTAGGACAAATAAATACAGTATTATGTGTAATCAGATTTGCCAGACCTTTAATTCATGACAAAGAAAAATTATTTCTATTATTTTTGCCCCTATTCAATGTTACAGGGTTCCACTGCCCCAGTGACCGTGTTTAAAGGGTCCAAAAGGCCTTATATGAAGGAGTGCATTCTTATTGTAAACCATGACACAGGAGAATATCGACTGGAGAAGCTTAATAGCAATATTTCCGTCAAAAAGACCAGGTGTGTATTTTTCACTGACACATTCAACGGTATTAAAATGTCCTCTCCATGTTAAATGTTTGTCTGTGCTCTCTCCTTTTGAACACAGAGCGGAGGGCAGCAGTAAGATCCAGTCCCGTCTGGAACAACAGACCTCTCGACTCAGTCAGCAAATGAAGAGTGGCAATGGAGGAAAAGCCCCAAACAATTCCAAGAGCTCCCCTGTTAAAGAGAAGTTGTCTCCTGCTTCTCCCATGGATGACATTGAGAGAGGTATCCTGTGCCAAATCCATATTGTATTGTTGCGTTCCCCTTTTAAAGCCTAGGACAAAGGGGGAGTAACATGCAGTGAACTTGTGATGGGGTCCGGAAGGAACAGACATAAACGAGACCCAGGAGTCACTTTAGTTTTCTGTTTAGTATACTAGTCTTGTGAAAAGATTAGTAACGCTACGGGAAGGAATGTAGAGTCGCTGTCCACACAACACGTTTAGGAACAGGGTGAATGGTAGTGCTGTACTGTGGTGAGAGAAATTTACAAAAGAGAAGTAAATAACTAGCACCAGGCATTTAAACTAACAAAAATCTTGCAGGTTTTAATTTAAAACACTCCACCATCTCCCTCACCTTAACGCCCCCGTTCCGCTTTCGTTGCGGTGCTTTTATACTGGAAGCCTTGCCTTTCTTGGGACGTCAGCATCCCTGACTGGTGCAGTAATTCTCTATAACCCAGCAATGTAAGGAAGGTTGAAAGACGAACAAAGAATTATGTTTTTAGTTCAAATTGTATTTGTCAAATTTTATAAATACAGAGTACGACGTAGCGAAATGCTCGGTACTGTCCAACGTGTCAATAGACAAGAATATAGTTTTTTTTATAAAAAAAATTATTCTTAAGTATAAAAATAGGGATTATAAAATAAAAACATTTTGTCCTGTATTCTTATTTAATTGCACACACTTTTTAGAATTGATGGCTGAGGCACGAGTGATGGATCAGATGAGCAGTGGTGACAGCTCCTCTGACTCTCAAAGCTCCTCCTCATCTAGCAGCGAGGGCAGCTCAAGCAGCAGCGACTCTGAAGATGAACGCCACGCTTCATCAGGCAGATCTCACACAGTGCCCGCATCCACCCACAGCATGCCCATCCTCACCTCGCAGGAGCGCATGGAGGAGGGCGGTGGACACCTCATGAACACACTCAGTGAGTATTTGATGGTCGTTTGTTTATACACACTGTGGCCACACGTTTGTGGATCACCTGCATTGCAAAGTAATTCAGTAACCAATAAACGCAGTCCTGCTAAAGGCTGAAAAACAGCCCAAAACTCAAGGTTCTAGTTCTTCTGTGATTTGCAAAATGGCATTTCATGAAGTCGTAGGGGGAAGTTGGAGCTCAGTGGTTAAGATGTGGGACTTCTGATAACAAGGTCATGAGTTCAAATCCCACCACCACTAAGCTGCCACTGCGGGGCCCTTGAGCAAGGCCCTTAACCCTCATCTGCTCAGTTGTATGAATGAGATAATTCAAAGTCTCTCTGGATGAAGGTCTGGCAAATGCCATACATGTAACCAACAGTTGTAACTGGAGAAGATTTGTTTGAGCTGAAAGGAAAGCCATACTAACACTAGCAACCACTTCTAGCGTCCACGGTAAACAGAAATGTCAGACCGAGAGCTGGATGGCCTACAACAGCAGACATTCATGTCAGGTTCTGCTTCTGTCAAGCAATGAAAGAGATATGAGGCTATGGTATGCACAGACTCACCAGACAATAAAAAGGTGAAAAGAAGACCATTGGGAGTTTCATTTCTGGGCATTCATCTTAAGAGTGAAGTGAAAGTGATTTGACAAATGACACATTTGGAGAACATGGTCTACTTTTTTGTATAATTGGCCTCTGTATCACTATTTAAGAAAACATGCACTTGGTTAGGTACAATGCAAAACTATCATCCATTCAGTTTGTAATGAGGAAATGTATTCAAGACTGTGTGTGTGTGTATATGTATGTATGTGTGTGTGTGTGTATATATATATATATATATATATATATATATATATATATATATATATATATATATATATATATATATATATATATATATATATATGTATATGTATATGTGTGTGTGTGTGTTTTGGAACAGTCTGTATCTTCATATAGTGACTTGTTGAATCCTTCTATTTTGATGCAGAAAACGATCTTCAGCTGAGTGAATCTGGCAGTGAAAGCGATGATGATTGAGGGCAGAAGGACTTAAGGCACACTGTTTGTCAAGGATCCGAGTGACAGGGACACCAGGACCTGCCCTGTCACGAACACTGTGATATGGGGATTTTTAATTATCAGTCAACATTTAATAATTACTTATTTTTTCTTCAGAAGAGCAGTGTTTTGTCCGCACCTGACGTGTTATGTGGTTGTCAGGTTAAAAGCTGTGAAAATGTTCATATGAATTTAATTATTTATTATGTTCATTGCAATTGTGTAAAACATATAGGTTCTTTATTTTTCCCCAAAAAACAGTTACTTTCCCTCACAAAGTGTGTGTGTGTGTGAGTGCCAAAGGTGTGAGAGAATATCGTGTTCGAATTTGTAGAAATGCCTTATTTGTTTTCGGAGACTGGTTGTTTTTAGCTCCAAATGTTTTTTTGTGAATTTGTGGTCTTAAGATTATTAGGAATTAATGTTGTACATCGTACATTAGTCTGTAATAATCACAATTTCATATTCAGCTTTTTTTGTTTTGTTTTTGCTTATAGCCTGCAATACTTGAATGTGTATGTTGTAATCATTTATTTGAAGAAGGTTGCTTAGAGCAATTTTAGTGCTATAACCTGTAGATAAGAGGTGCTTTTGATCAGGAAATTAACCATGGCTGCTTATTATAGTATTATAGAGTAAAATGTATATTTTCTGCTTTTCACTACACTCATCTATGGATCGCTTTGGTTTCTTATCTTTGATGAAGCCACATTCAGAGAGGTCAAAGATTTTTTTTTTTTTACCACAAATAGAACAGAAAGATTATTAGAAACGCTTTCTACTGGTGTTGGAGATAATAAATGTGCATCTATAAGTAGTGCTTAAAAATATAGGTGTGTAGAATAATAAAATAATGGTTGCATCATTTTATTTGTATCATTCATATTCTAGTTCTCTTCAATATGTGACCGTGACTTCAGAGTCAGAAACTCTTTGAGCTGTGCTTTCAGGATTTGGTTTGGTGTTTGTGTGCAACATTAAATGGTACATTAAAGCAAGCTGTGCAGCAGGATCAGACAGTACAATCGATGCAGTGGACAGACAGACAAAAACTTTAAAAGTATTTATTACACATTACCTCTTGGTGAAGTTCTCATCACTTGAAAACCACTTGCTGATGATGAGGATGTCCCAACACTAACAGTCTAATGTTCAATGTGAGTACTGTGTGAGCACACAGAATCTATAGATATCACACTTGATAACTTCAACTTAATGTTTTTTTTTTATTTATTATAATGAAACAACTGATGTTCATAGTCTTAAGTTACACAGGTTTCTGGTTACACTTTGTGAACATATAGTACACAGTTATAATATAAGATGAGGATGGCTTCTCTATTGCGTTTGGTCCTACTCAAGGTTTTGTCTTCATTTTTAAGGAGTTTGTCTTTGCCACCATCATCTCTGGCTTGCTCATTGGGGGATAATTTATAAATGTAAAATGTATATTCAGAATTTATATTTTTCTGGTTGAAGTCTTTAAAACAAGGTCCTTTGTCCAGCATCTCTTCCAAGTGCTGTATTGGTCTGATGGTGTACAGGTCTTTAATCCTAATGAGTTCACAGCTGATGTTCGCTGCAGTCTGGTCCTCCTGATGAAAGAACCAGACATGATTTGAAGATGCTACTGATTTTTCTCTTTAATACAACAGCAGGTTGGTGATGATCACTTATTTGTTCATCCATTTCTAGTAGTGTGTAATGTGAAACTTATTTGAAGCAAGTTAACGCATGATATTGAACTTTCCTTCACTTTCTGGTGAATTTTAGAGAGAAAAAAATTGTTGTTACAAGCTGGAAAGATTTGTATACTGAATTAATTTCCTGTGTTACAATGCAGTGACTGGAGACTACCAAAACAGCCTCATTATATACTTGAACACTATTTTCCTTGTTGTTATTAGTTCTTTTTTATTTAGATTGGCAGCGAGTCCCTGTGATTTAGCTTTGATTTTAGAACCAATGAGCTATTACTGAACTATATAGAGAATAAATCCACACCTTCTGACTAATCCGATTGTACAATTCAACAGTGCTGTGGTATAAATGTGTTGTGTAGTTGCAGGTCAAACAGGTTGCTCTGTAGAAGAGTGTGATTAGGAACGTAAGCCAGATGTCCCAATGAAAAGACCTTTGCACGGCCTTTTTTTTTTTTTTGTGGGATTTCCGCTGTCAGGCTTTCAGCCGAAGGGTCACTATCGTTCATCTGGTCTAAACAAGAAGCCATTACTAGGACGTCGTCCGGCAGGAAAAACAATCGGGAATATACCTAGCTACTGTTCAGAGTGGTCGAAATGCTGTGTCGGTCAGTGGTGAGAAGTGGACTGCTTGCATATAAGCAAGAGCTTCATCCTGGGGTGAAATGCGTAACGGCGGCGGCATGTCTGAAAGCATCGCGCGCGAGACGGGAGCGCTCGACCACCGTCACCGGCAGCAGCAAGCTCAAGACCATGGAAGACCTGGGCGGCCCCAGCTTTCTAACATCTCTATACTGGCTTTTTGGCAAAGGCTACTTTCCGATTACTCACCGAATGCAGGTAAAGAGCTCTATCTTTCAGTCTCTACTATCTATTCGTCTTTCCCGAAACAGGGATTTGTGCAGCCTGTACATGATCAGAACTGGATTCTGCGCAATGCACTTATATAAAACGCGTTATATAAAACGCATGCATTTACAAAATTACGTCTGGGAATTTTGAAACAAGTTTTAAGCTTTTTAGAATTAGGCAATCACGTACTAATCAAAAGCATTGCTGTCTTATTTCATGATCTTAAAGAGTGCATGCATATTCTGTTCCATACTAATAATGAAACCAGAATCATGATTGCATCTACAACTTTTGCTTGGAGAAATACTCATCAATCCTAATAGGAAGAGCATTAATCTTTGACCTTGTTTAAACAGCAGAAGTGAAACATTCCTGTTAAAGCAGATTTTACTCCTTGTTGTGTTCACATAAATCAAGCATTAGAGAGCTCCACACTTCTGCTTCATATTTAACACCTGACTCTCACCCTAGCTCAAATGTAGGATTATGTAAATGTATTATGTATGCAAATATTTTATTGTGATTATACAGTCTGGAATTTTTCTGGAGTTTTCTTTCCACTATATTTGCTTAACCTATGTTATTATTTTCATCCTATGTAGATTGAGCACAGCAAAATATACGGTCCTATGTGGAAGTCCAAGTATGGGCCACTAGTGATTGTGAATGTGGCCAGAGCAGACCTCATAGAGCAGGTACTGAGACAGGAGGGCCGTCACCCCATTCGAACTGACATGCCCCACTGGAGAGGATACCGGGAGCTCCGCAACCAGGCCATCGGTCCTCTAACAGGGTCAGAGTTTTATATCTCACAATTGATCAATAATAATAATAATTATAATAATAATAACAATAATGTATTAATTACTTTATTTATTTATTTTGTGTGCTTGCTTGCTTGCTTGCTCGTGTGCAGGATGGGGCCAGAATGGCAGCGTATCAGAAGCATCTTGAACCCTCGCATGTTGAAGCCCAAACATGTATCAGGCTACACTAACGCTATCAACGAGGTGGTAAAAGATTTTATAAACAAGGTGGCTTGGCTAAGGGCAACACAAGGCAATGGGGTAATGGTGCATGACATTGCTGGGGAACTCTACAAGTTTGCATTTGAAGGTAAAACATTCAGCATTAAACAATGTTAATGATCAAATGTGAACACATGCTTTAGATCTATTTGTCCCCTTAGTGGGAACAGTCACGGTGTTCTTCTGACTAATGACTTTTGAACCTATGATGAAACATTTCTGCCTCTATGAGAGTATTCTTTTCTAGGATGTCATGACGGATCACTGAAATTGATAAGAATGATACCCCAGGTGCTTAACAGCAAAAAAAAAACAGGTTGCACTTCTAGTCAATAGTTATACAAACAGTATGCCTGTCTACAATGTAATAAACTAGAAGCAAAATGTTAAACTAGTTCAGCAGACATTTTTGATCATGACAGACTTCACCCTTATTAAAAGGCCTTGAATTTGCTTAGAAGTGACCTTGAATTTTTTTCATGTAAGGCTGATAGGTATTGGTTGGTTGATTAGATAGTGTCTTTCCTGGGACTAGTTAGACTTTAAACAGATAAAGGTACACTGAGGGCTGAAAGGCTACAATGGGAGAGAGATTGAAAAGCTATATTTAATTTTTATGATGACATTAGCACACACACACACACACTATATATATATATATATATATATATATATATATATATATATATATATATATACAGTGAGGAAAATAAGTATTTGAACACCCTGCTATTTTGCAAGTTCTCCCACTTAGAAATCATGGAGCGGTCTGAAATTGTCATAGGTGCATGTCCACTGTGAGAGACATAATCTAAAAAAAAAAAAAATCCAGAAATCACAATATATGATTTTTATTTGAACTATTTATTTGTATTATACAGCTGCAAATAAGTATTTGAACACCTGAGAAAGTCAATGTTAATATTTGGTACAGTAGCCTTTGTTTGCAATTACAGAGGTCAAACGTTTCCTGTAGTTTTTCACCAGGTTTGCACACACTGCAGGAGAGATTTTGGCCCACTCCTCCACACAGATCTTCTCTAGATCAGTCAGGTTTCTGGCCTGTCACTAAGAAACATGGAGTTTGAGCTCTCTCCAAAGATTCTCTATTGGGTTTAGGTCTGGAGACTTGCTAGGCCACGCCAGAACCTAGATATGCTTCTTACAGAGCCACTCCTTGGTTATCCTGTTTGTGTGCTTCGGGTCATTGTCATGTTGGAAGACCCAGCCTCGACCCATCTTCAATGCTCTAACTGAGGGAAGGAGGTTGTTCCCCAAAATCTCGCAATACATGGCCCCGGTCATCCTCTCCTTAATACAGTGCAGTCGCCCTGTCCCATGTGCAGAAAAACACCCCCAAAGCATGATGCTACCACCCCCATGCTTCACAGTAGGGATGGTGTTCTTGGGATGGGACTCATCAATCTTCTTCCTCCAAAAACGTTTAGTGGTATTATGACCCAAAAGTTCTATTTTGGTCTCATCTGACCACATGACTTTCTCCCATGACTCCTCTGGATCATCCAAATGGTCATTGGCAAACTTAAGACGTGCCTGGACATGTGCTGGTTAAAGCAGGGGAACCTTCCGTGCCATGCATGATTTCAAACCATGACGTCTTAGTGTATTACCAACAGTAACCTTGGAAACGGTGGTCCCAGCTCTTTTCAGGTCTGGGCTGATTTCTCACCTTCCTTAGGATCATTGAGACCCCACGAGGTGAGATCTTGCATGGAGCCCCAGTCTGAGGGAGATTGACAGTCATGTTTAGCTTCTTCCATTTTCTAATGATTGCTCCAACAGTGGACCTTTTTTCACCAAGCTGCTTGGCAATTTCCCCGTAGCCCTTTCCAGCCTTGTGGAGGTGTACAATTTTGTCTCTAGTGTCTTTGGACAGCTCTTCGGTCTTGGCCATGTTAGTAGTTGGATTCTTACTGATTGTATGGGGTGGACAGGTGTCTTTATGCAGCTAACGACCTCAAACAGGTGCATCTAATTTAGGATAATAAATGTAGTGGAGGTGGACATTTTAATAGGCAGACTAACAGGTCTTTGAGGGTCAAAATTCTAGCTGATAGACAGGTGTTCAAATATTTATTTGCAGCTGTATCATACAAATAAATAGTTTAAAAATCATACATTGTGATTTCTGGATTTTTTTTTTTTTAGATTATGTCTCTCACAGTGAACATGCACCTACGATGACAATTTCAGAGCCCTCCATGATTTCTAAGTGTGAGAACTTGCAAAATAGCAGGGTGTTCAAATACTTATTTTCCTCACTGTGTATATATATATATATATATATATATATATATATATATATATATATATATATATATATATATATATATATATATATATGAATGAAAAGAGAAGGCATGGAACAATGCATTAGATGGGAATACACTCTTGATGGCTGTCCGCAGAGTGCTGTGTATATATACACACATTCACACTTATTGGAAATTTATCGTAGATAATCAATAATCCAGTGTGTTTGGGAGGAGTAAAGTAATAAGAGATCCTAGAGGAAACATGAGTCCATGCAAAACTATATACAAAACTGCCGAGAGAACATTGTTTCCATAATCATCTTATTTTATATTCAATAATGGGTTTATTTAATATTGGATTTGATGCAAATAAATGATCAAACATAGTTTAGAAAAAAAAAATAGAGTACAACCTGCACACTTTAATATCGTCATTATATAACTGGTCTGCAGCATATAGTTGTAGTATTACACTATTGTGTGCCTTTGTATTTGTGCATCTATGCAGTTAAAACAGTAGATGTATAGTTCAAGAGATGATTATACGTTGTGCATGTTTTTACTTGCCATGTGCTGATGCATTCTTTGAAATGGTGTGAAAGGCTGTATGCTGGTACACTGATTACAGTCTGAGGCATAAGACCACAAACCCTTATTAGTTACCCAGATTGCTCCAGACAGTATTTTTATTGCAATCCAATGGGTTTTAATAGTACACTTTTAAAAGTCATTGTTTCTAAACAGATCTTGAAAACTGAAAATGATGATTTTATAAGTAATTGGTATTTGGTGATCCAACAGGGTTGAATACTTTCATATGGTACTGTATATTATGGATTTGAAATTATTGTTTTGTTGGTGGGGCTGAACATCTGCTGGATCTGTTCTGTCATGCCCTTTTGTGCAGCTCCCATATATATCATCATTGTAACTGGTTGACAGGTAATTGGCAAAATCTAATAAGATGCTTGTCATATAATTTTTTCCAGAAAAACAACTTGTTCTTTCTCAATACGTATGAATAAAATGTAATACTTTAATATATGTGAAGCCAGTCTGTAGTGCCAAGAACTAAAACAAATTAACTGACATGTAACCTTCAGCTCTAGGGTCTGTTTGCTCCAGGACTCATTGATTGTGTTTATACTGTTCTTTTTAAGTACTGTTTTTTATTTTTTTTACATAATGGTTGCATAAAAGTAAACAACTAATGGTGACAACAAAACAAAAATAGAAATATAAGATGGCAAAATTAATTTTATATATATATATATATATATATATATATATATATATATATATATATATATATATATATATATGTATATATATATGTATATGTATGTAGGTATAAATGTGCAGTTGTATGTGCAATAGAATACAGTGCAGGTAAATCAAACTGGATGAAAGGATATGGTCCCTTACATACCCATTCATCCAGTTTAAACCTTCAATATATTTATATACAGTACAGACCAAAAGTTTGGACACACCTTCTCATTCAAAGAGTTTTCTTTATTTTCATGACTATGAAAATTGTAGATTCACACTAAGGGCATCAAAACTATGAATTAACACGTGGAATTATATATGGAATTATATACATAACAAAAAAGTGTGAAACAACTGAAAAATGTCATATTCTAGGTTCTTCAAAGTAGCCACCTTTTGCTTTGATTACTGCTTTGCACACTCTTGGCATTCTCTTGATGAGCTTCAAGAGGTAGTCACCTGAAATAGTCTTCCAACAGTCTTGAAGGAGTTCCCCGAGAGATGCTTGGCACTTGTTGGCCCTTTTGCCTTCACTCTGCGGTCCAGCTCACCCCTAAACCATCTCGATTGGGTTCAGGTCCGGTGACTGTGGAGGCCAGGTCATCTGGCGCAGCACCCCATCACTCTCCTTTTTGGTCAAATAGCCCTTGATGCCTTCAGTGTGACTCTACAATTTTCATAGTCATGAAAATAAAGAAAACTCTTTGAATGAGAAGGTGTGTCCAAACTTTTGGTCTGTACTGTATATGGAATTAATTTAAATGGTTATAAGTTGGATTATGCTATATATTGTCAAACAAAAAGAAGGCAGCTGGTAGTGATAGGGGAAAATCAGAACTTTACTTGTAGTTTTCCTGTGCTTTGAAAGTGTAAGTTGATCCATTTAAATACAGTATGTTTCTTCCCACACCCTATTGTTAGAGTCTGTTGGAGAACATACAGTACTTGAATAATCATAATAAAGACAAATAACCTATTGTTTAACATGCCTGAACAAAATCTTAATTCTTGGAGAGGTTTTCCATATGATCTACGATGCCGTGATGTCTTTTCTGATCAGGGAAGAATCACACAGCACACAGAATGGTGCATATGTTGTTCTTCAGGTTATTGCAGATAACAGATAAGTATATATACAAACTGGATAAAAACCTGAGCTGAAACTGTTCCTGATTGGGTAAGAAGACATAGTAACCAGAGATGTGTGAGCCCAGAAAAAGACTTTCCGTGTACCTTACATATTCACAACTTAAAGATTCTCTAGACACTGAACAGACAACATAGGAATGTGTGTTTAGAGAGCCAGTGTGAGGCCCATCTTAATACGAACACCTGTCAAAACAGTTTTTGGAAAATTGTTCAGAAATGTATCAACCCAACGGTTTGGTTAAAGTATAATGTAGAACGGAGCAGACTCTTCTTCTAGGAGGCCAAAAATCAGTGACTGTGGAAGGAGGGCATTAGTAAAAAAAGTGAGTGCAACTCACTGGTGTTTTTAGGAGTTTTCATGAAGAGTGTTGAGCTTCTGCGAAATATAACACTGCCAGAAAGTAAAAAGAACGTGATTCATTAGATGAGAGAATATGGTCCCTTACATACCCATTCATCCAGTTTAAACCTTCAATATATTTATATACAGTACAGACCAAAAGTTTGGACACACCTTCTCATTCAAAGAGTTTTCTTTATTTTCATGACTATGAAAATTGTAGATTCACACTAAGGGCATCAAAACTATGAATTAACACGTGGAATTATATATGGAATTATATACATAACAAAAAAGTGTGAAACAACTGAAAAATGTCATATTCTAGGTTCTTCAAAGTAGCCACCTTTTGCTTTGATTACTGCTTTGCACACTCTTGGCATTCTCTTGATGAGCTTCAAGAGGTAGTCACCTGAAATAGTCTTCCAACAGTCTTGAAGGAGTTCCCCGAGAGATGCTTGGCACTTGTTGGCCCTTTTGCCTTCACTCTGCGGTCCAGCTCACCCCTAAACCATCTCGATTGGGTTCAGGTCCGGTGACTGTGGAGGCCAGGTCATCTGGCGCAGCACCCCATCACTCTCCTTTTTGGTCAAATAGCCCTTGATGCCTTCAGTGTGACTCTACAATTTTCATAGTCATGAAAATAAAGAAAACTCTTTGAATGAGAAGGTGTGTCCAAACTTTTGGTCTGTACTGTATATGGAATTAATTTAAATGGTTATAAGTTGGATTATGCTATATATTGTCAAACAAAAAGAAGGCAGCTGGTAGTGATAGGGGAAAATCAGAACTTTACTTGTAGTTTTCCCTGTGCTTTGAAAGTGTAAGTTGATCCCATTTAAATACAGTATGTTTCTTCCCACACCCTATTGTTAGAGTCTGTTGGAGAACATACAGTACTTGAATAATCATAATAAAGACAAATAACCTATTGTTTAACATGCCTGAACAAAATCTTAATTCTTGGAGAGGTTTTCCATATGATCTACGATGCCGTGATGTCTTTTCTGATCAGGGAAGAATCACACAGCACACAGAATGGTGCATATGTTGTTCTTCAGGTTATTGCAGATAACAGATAAGTATATATACAAACTGGATAAAAACCTGAGCTGAAACTGTTCCTGATTGGGTAAGAAGACATAGTAACCAGAGATGTGTGAGCCCAGAAAAAGACTTTCCGTGTACCTTACATATTCACAACTTAAAGATTCTCTAGACACTGAACAGACAACATAGGAATGTGTGTTTAGAGAGCCAGTGTGAGGCCCATCTTAATACGAACACCTGTCAAAACAGTTTTTGGAAAATTGTTCAGAAATGTATCAACCCAACGGTTTGGTTAAAGTATAATGTAGAACGGAGCAGACTCTTCTTCTAGGAGGCCAAAAATCAGTGACTGTGGAAGGAGGGCATTAGTAAAAAAAGTGAGTGCAACTCACTGGTGTTTTTAGGAGTTTTCATGAAGAGTGTTGAGCTTCTGCGAAATATAACACTGCCAGAAAGTAAAAAGAACGTGATTCATTAGATGAGAGAATCATGTTTCCTTGGTCTCTAGTATGACTAGGGCAAACAGGAACAGGTTTGTTTTCAGGTTATGTGACAGTTTAATTGCCCACAAATTGCACTCAGGTCATAAAAGGTCTTGTGATAACTAGTTGGAGCAGAACTAATAGTAGCTTTATGACTACTATTTATATAAAGCAAAATATAAATAAAATTCAGTGGGATGGATTTGTGAATGAATGAATAAATAGATGAATGAATTAATTAACAATATCAAATTTGTTAATGAGAAACTGAAGCATTATTGATTTGTGCTCGTACAAACCGTTATGTCAGAATGAGACTTTAAATGAGAAAATCTGGAGTGGTGAACTGTAAAATATTTCTCATAGTTTGTACTGTATTTATTATGTTTGCGTAGGTATATGCTCTGTGGTATTTGAGACACGACTAGGTTGTCTGAATGAGGTGATCCCTGAGGAAACGCAGAAGTTCATCTTTTCTGTGGGAGAAATGTTCCGTCTTTCCCCCATCATCATTCTATTCCCGAAGTCTTTGTGGCCCTACATGCCATTTTGGAAGCACTTTGTAGCTGTATGGGACCACCTTTTCAAAGTTGGTAAGTCACAGGTGGTGCAAGATGACCAAACAACTAAGCAAACCAGCACATAATTGGAAATGAAATAATATTCATATTTATGCAGTTCTGTTAGTTATTAAAATGATTACAAAAATTTATAATTTTTAACAATTACTTCGCCAAATAATTATTTAGTAAGCATTTAAATAAGAAATAATAAAATGTTTTTTAGCGGATAAACTAGTTCAGGAGAAGATGGCAGAGATTCAGGAAAAGGTAAAGCAGGGACTGCCAGTTGATGGTGAGTACCTTACTCACTTGTTGGTCGGTGAACAAATGACCCCCACCCAGGTGCTAGGAAGTATGACTGAACTGCTGCTGGCTGGAGTCGACACTGTAAGCAGTGAGATTTTTTGCAATATCTTTTGTCACTGTATCAGGATTTATGAACTATTAAATAAACAGTTATCAGAGCACTAGCATTTTTTATAGCAATATTTTTATTCTCTTTAGACATCCAACACTATTTCCTGGGCTCTATACCATTTGGCTCAAAATCCAGAGGCCCAGCAAAGGCTGTACAATGAAGTAATCAGTGTTTGCCCAGGTGACAAGATGACTTCCAGTGAAGACATCATCAAGATGCCTTGGCTGAAGGCTGTTGTTAAAGAGACACTTCGGTGAGGGATTAGATAAACTGTTTTACTCTTGTGCTATATCAAGAAATATAGTTATGTCACTTTTATGAATTTCTCCTCTAGGTTATATCCTGTGGTGCCAGGCAATGCCCGTATCACTGCTGAAAATGAAGTAGTGGTGGGAGGTCACCTCTTTCCTAAAAATGTAAGCATTATAACACTCAGTGCTGTTGAATTCATATTCTGTAACGACATCTGACAATATTGTTAGCACTCTTTTTTTTATAATTTCTTTTTCTATAGTAGCAGTACAGGGACTTTTATGGTGGACTTTCCAAATAAACCAAGCCTAATTATAAACCGATTTAAACCATGCTGTTATAAAGTCACTGACCTACTTTTTTTTGCCATGGTTAAGTAGGATATGCCATTTTTTAAAAAATAAATGATTGTCATTTCTGGGAGAATTATTGTGTAATGGAGGAAATCAACTTGGGGAAATGCTGTTCCTGGAAAAATATTCAACTTCAGAAATTCTGCTGAGAGGCATCATACCATGCAAACATTGATTATTTTTCAATAACAGTTTCACAATCACAATTTGTGATGGTTTATCATCATTTAAATTTCAATAAAACAAGCCTTAATAAACCAATTAGAATTGTAAAAATGGTAAAAAAAAAAAAAATTTGTAAATGTAATGCCTTCCTAATAATTATTGTAATAATATAAGTATTGTAACGAAGACAGTCTATTTTCCAGTATGTTTGGGAGGATGCAAGAAATTAGATAACCCAAAGGAAAAAAATCACCAGCTGACTCATATAAGATTTTCTCTTTCCAAGACTCTGTTCCACTTGTGCCACTATGCGGTGTCCTATGATGAGACCATCTTCCCAGAGCCCAACACTTTTTCACCACAGCGCTGGATGCGGGAAGAAAAGCAGTTAAACCAGCACCCGTTTGGCTCTGTACCCTTTGGATTCGGCATCCGCGCATGCTTGGGAAGAAGAGTAGCCGAGCTGGAAATGTATCTCGTCCTGTCCCAAGTAAGCTCATAAACAAGTCGTCTCGTTCAGCCCTTAGCTATCTGGACTTTGTCCCGTTACCTGTGATTTAATTTCCCCTGATATTCCTCTGAGCCGCTGAGCAATGAATGTGGTGGAATAAGTAGAGATAAGAGTTTTCACCGTCTGTACTTTAATCTGTATATTAGTGTTGATAAATAATCAGATATTAGTCCACTTTTCACTGTATGCTGCTCACATGGTGTCAAAACACACTACTTTTTATGGGAACATCTGCAAACCTACACTTTTATGGGGTTATCTAATCAACCAATCAAACGGTTCAGTTTGAATGACTCTGTGCCTATGGTAGCCTTAGATTCCTGTTCTTGACAGATAGGAGTGTTTTTCTGTTGTATATGAGGTACTATAGCCTTGTCAGCTCAAACCAGTCTGGCCATTTTCCTCTGACCTCTCATATCAACAGTTAATTTCTTTTTCTCCCACAGAGTTGAA
>NC_060886.1:13678107-13680607 GCF_014805685.1 Silurus meridionalis
TTCCATATCACCTATAATAATAATAAGCTAAGCCCATCCTAATTCTTAGGTAAAACCACAAATCATTCAAAATAAGTGAAAAGCTATTCATTTTAGAGACATTTTTGTATCACACCCTATTTTAAGGATTTTTTTTTTTTAAATCTTACAGTACTGATGAGGGTCTACAATAGCATCTGTTGTCACCTAAAGTAATGTTTTTTGGGAGTAAGGTTTTAGATTTGTGCTGACACGTGTTAACACTCCATAAGACCTAATCTGAACATCTTTGATTCTGTTATTATAAGGTGCATTTTGTCACCTTTCGAAGATTCAAATATTATTAAAAATGCTCTTTGTGGCGATTACACTTTCCTCTTCTAGATGATGGTAAACATGCTTGATAAGTGCCGGTTATGAATGAGAAACAGTTTTTTGGACTGTAAACTCCAGCTTCATTGAATAATGACTTGTGTAGTCATTTTATATTCTTTACAAATTTTCTTGGAACATTTTACTCAAGTGCTTCTAGATTGGTTTCAGCTATTTGAGTAAATACACTCTTGCTTTTTAAAACTGATTAATATATGGTGACCATACAGTTTATTATTTTGTATGTTTTTGATCATTACTGAGAGACACACTTTCCTGAATAGTTTGTCTTCAATATTGTGAAGATTTTTTAAATCCATTAAAAAAAGGTTATAAATTAATTTGTAATTTATTTATTGATTTCTGGAAAACAGCTTGTTAAAGCCTCCGAAAAACTTAAGACAAAAATAAAGAAATGCATATTTGTAATTTGAATACGTTTTTGCTGTTTTGCCATGTTATGGACAGGTGATGATTTCAAAACTTTTACTACATTTAGCCTTGAAAGAATAACATTACTACATTACTACAGTCAGTCTCTCTCTCTCTCTCTCTCTCTCTCTCTCTCTCTCTCTCTCTCTCTCTCTCTCTCCCTCCCCCTTTAAAGTGGTTTGGTCCATCCTCCTCTAATGCAATAGAACAAACTCTGACTTATCACTTTGAGACTCGTGCCTTCTTTTGCAAACATAATTATACCTAATATTATGAAAAAATTCACTACCAGTAGAAGCATGGAGATGTTTAGGAGAGATGGCAGTGGAGTTTTTAACAAGATTTTTTTACAAGATTCTATAAGGTGGGAGGATGCCTGAGGAATTAAGAAGGAGTGTGCTGGTACCAGTTTTTAAGAATAAGGGAGATGTGCAGACCTGCAGTAACTACAGGGGAATAAAGCTGACCAGTCACACCGTGAAGTTATGGGAAAGAGTAGTGGAAGCCAGGCTGAGAGAAGAGGTGACCATCTGTGAGCACACAGTATGGTTTTATGCCGAGGAAGAGCACCACAGATGCAATATTTGCTTTGAGAATGTTGATGGAGAAGTGTAGAGAAGGTCAGAAAGAGTTGCATTGTATATTTGTGGATTTAAAGAAAGCGTACGACAGAGTGCCAAGAGAGGAATTATGGTGTTGTATGAGAAAGTTAGGTGTGTCAGAGAAGTATGTGAGGGTGGTGCAGGACATGTTGTTTCAAGGTGGAAGTTGAACTGCATCAAGAATCGGCTCTGAGCTCGTTCCTGTTTGCAGTGGTGATGAACAGGTTAGCAGACAAGGTCAGAAAGGAGTCTCCATTCACTATGATGTTTGCGGATGATATTGTGATTTGTGGTGAGAGTAGGGAGCAGGTTGAGAAGAGCCTGGAGAGGTGGAGATATGCACTGGAGAGAAGGGGAATGAAAGTCAGTAGGAGTAAGACAGAGTACATGTATGTGAATGAGAGGGAGGGCAGTGGAGTGGTGCGGTTGCAGGAAGAAGAGGTGGAGAAGGTGGAGGAGTTCAGATACCTGCGGTCAACAGTGCAAAGTATTGGAGAGTGTGTTAGAGAAGTGAAGAAAAGTGTGCAGGCAGGGTGGAGTGGGTGGAGAAGAGTGACAGGAGTGATTTGTGATAGAAGAGTATCTGTAAGAATGAAAGGGAACGTTTATAAGACTGTGGTGAGACCTGCGATGTTGTATGGATTAGAGACAGTGGCATTGACTAAAAGACAGGATGTGGAGCTGGAGGTAGCAGAGCTGAAGATGTTGAGGTTTTCATTGGGAGTGACGAGGATTGACAAGATTAGAAATTAGTTTATTAGACGGACAGTGCATGTAGGACGTTCTGGAGACAAGGTGAGGGAGGCGTGATTGAGATGGTTTGGACATGTGCAGAGGAGGGACATGGGGTATATCGGTAGGAGAATGCTGAGGATGGAGCCACCAGGAAGGAGGAAAAGAGGGAGGCCAAGGTGAAGGTTTATGGATGTGGTACAGACATGCAGTTGGCTAATTTGAAAGAGGCAGATGTAGATGACAGAGTCGTATGGAGATGGATTATCCACTGTGGCGACCCCTAAGAAGCCGAAAAGCTGAAAACATTCACACAATATCTAGCAAATAAAAAAGGGAATATTTAATGACCACTGTATAAAAGAGGATTAAGCAGCAGCATT